>NW_025533521.1:335000-577500 GCF_020615455.1 Coregonus clupeaformis | reverse complement strand
TCTGAGTAGACAAAGGAAAGCCTAGTTCACTACATTTTACAGGATTTTTAAAAAATGTATTATTATTTATTACGGTGTAGGTGAATTTAAGCTCTCGTTAGACCAATGCATCAGTTTTAAACAAAGTACAATTCCCTAGCCTATCCCTGAAATAATGATTGGTGTAAGAAGCAGGTACACCATTGGTCAATTGGAGACTGTATCGTCTAGTATCTAGTAGCTCCTGTCTTTGTAGTGTCAGTGTTTCTCTCTTTACTGAACTGGACACCACAAATGGACACCACAGCGCTGTTGGCAACCATTAGTTGACAGGAGAAACATGCCTTGAAGAGGCAACCATCACCATCTCCTCCTCCCCTGTCAGGAGAGTCTGGACAGCCCCCTGGTGATCAAACCTGTTTGCAATCTAGCTCTTTCTCTTTATGTCTGCATGTTAACAACGTGGATATATTGCACATAGTTACTCTAACCATGCTCTTTCTGAGCTCCGTCTGTGGTCTCTCTCTATTAAATGTAATTTAATGAATATCGTCTCCATTCATTGTCCTTTGCTGACAGCGTTGGACAGCACTAGTTTCCCTGTACTGACAACTGATCAGCAATTAGCGAGCCAGAATAACCCCTCCCCCGCAATCTCTACATTTAAGATGCATCAAGCATACGTCAAGCCAGGGAATCCCAAACCAACCAACTCCTTCAAGGTGCCCTGGTATCATTGTCATCATCTGAAGTGTTCTTGTTATGGTTCGTTCCAGGGAGGAATGTACACTAACTGCATGGAACACAATGTTCCCATTGCTTCCCATTGCTCTAGGGGCCCTTTCTGATCGTGTTCTGGTTCCTTTAAACACAGTAATTTATGGGGACCCCAACCCTAGATCAGAAGTCTTTATGTGGGTTAGCTGGGGGGAACCGTGGGGTGGGTGGGGGGAACATGGTCGGGGTACAGCGCTGGAAGTTCTGAATGAAAACAGCATGGCCGTTAATGGGCTGACCTCTGGGTGGTCCAATCAACCTCAAGATGACATTTACTGACATGGCATCCATGGCGATTGATGACAGACTGGGAAATGGCTGCTTATTATCCATCCTCTTCAGATGGTCCAAATGTTGATTTATCCAGATGGCAACGTCGCTTGATTACATGATGCAAACTCTGGTTTTCTCTTGGTTTTGTGGCTTTTTGACGGCTTTATCTAGGCTTGGATTCCTAATGGTCTAAGGCTCAGGGAGTAAAACGGGGACAAATATCTCACACTACCCAAACCAGAGACATTTGCCTTACAAGGAAGTTTATGGTGAATAACAGAAATGCATATTGACTCCATATTTTCTATAACATCTCGGTTCTGGCCGGGACATACCATTCTTCATTGCTAAAGGGGGACACTGGTCCATAAAGCAGAAAATGTTTAAAAACAACTCAATTCCTCCTCAGACCCAAGGTCATAAGGTACATACTGTGGAGTACTGCTCACCACATCTGACCTCAAATCGCACAAACCTAGTGTTACTAATCTGCATCATAAGACACCTCTGGTCTTTTCCCCTATATGGGTTTCCTGGTAAAACCCCTCAGCGTGTTGCGATTGACCTGCTGCCCAGAGTTCGAAGCCTTTAAGACTATTATGAGACATCCATCGTAAGAGACTGCTGTCATTGCTTATGAACGTTGAGGGACCAAACCTATTACACAGGTGGCACACACCATCAAAGCAATTGAAAACAATTAAGTAAGCAATTCTTCAATGGAATAGCAAACATGCTGGACATGAGTTTCAACTACTGGCCAACATGCTTTCGTTTACAAAATGACATCTACAACTTGCTCTGTTGTATCTCTCCGCTACTGTCAAGGTTATGTGTCAATCACTGGTGGATGGAACTATTTGCATTTAAACTGTTAATAGGTTGAATGGAGCCTGAACGAAACCTGAATGGAGGTTGAATCAAGGTTGAAGCATGTTTTTCTGTCTTTGCCCTTGGCGACAGTGATTGCCATCTAAAACGACATAATAATCCAGCAATCAGCTCAGAGTGATAGCTATGGCTTTGGGGCTATTTCTCTAAAACCAACTTCCCATTATTGCAGTTATCTCCCCTGTCCAAATGGCCTCAGTATCTCCAACCAGAGGTCAAACTGACCAGCTTAGACTTAGCCTCATGCTTTTATGGTGTTTTTTTGTTGTGAGGCTAAAGAGAATAGGCTTGGTAGATAAGCTTAAAGTGACTTAGACTTAAAACACACTGTTTTAGAAATGCTGAATTGGAGAAAAAGTTATACCCTTGCTCTATCTTACCAGCAATGTGGCCTACTTCAAACTCTATAAACTTTTAGGGAACATGTGCTCTACAATTACTTCAGTCACAAGATGTTCTTGCTAGTCAATCTATCAATAATTTGAAAGCATTTGAGAGACACATTTTGAAGAACTTAATGAATGGGGTTAACGTTAGACGTAGAAAATGAATTTTGCAAAAGAGTCAGAACGTACTGGTCCAAAATGTTCATCATAATCCCAACTTCAAATAGAGTCTTCGACTATCAGTAGAATGGAGTAGGATTTAAAATGTGTGTCAAATCACAAGTGATTCCCGAAATTGCAATGTCTATAATTTCCTGGAATGCTGTGATCCTGACCTCTAACCCACTACAGCGAACCATCTCAGTGTGGAGCCACCGCCATTTGCAAAACTGTCCAACACCACAACATAAAAAAAATATATCCGCTGATATCCAGCCAGGAGCCAATAAAGATGGTTTCTCCATGCTGACAACATCCATTTCATTTGGAGGTTTGAAGAGTCAAACACATACACCGTCGGGGGTCAGTCTGACAAATGGCTTCCCACAGAGACCCCATGATAGAGGGATTGGGGATGAACGTGGGGAAGGGGGGAGAGTAGCAGTATGGTGCTAAACAGACCTGCTGATGGAGAGAGTAGCAAATTATAATCGTCTTATGACCAGGTCCGTATTCCAAACCCATTTTATACCCTCCAAGGCGGACAATATTTAATTGTGGGCAGCTGTGATTTAATAAGAAGAATACGAGGCGCGCTTTAAAAGGATGATGACCGCAATGGCTACCTGCAGTGCTCAGAGAAAAACTGAGGGCGCCCCCCCTAAGCGTTCCATCTTTTACAGGACTACAAACAGCTCAGCTTTGGCTCGGACAGTTTTGAAGCCAGCCCAAAAATGAAAAGAATAGGAAAAAAGTAACCCAGGATTCTGAATAAAAGGCCTGAATCGCACTTCACTGGGAGAGTTTTCTGTTCATTTGGCTACCTGTGGTTTCTGCATATTAGCCTATTCTACTATAGCTTTACAACCCACCGCGAAACCAACACATACAGAATCGTGTAAAGTTTTTACCTGGTTTTATCAAAATTGTTATGTTTTCTTTTTCCGTTCGCATCCGTAAAACCACCTGCAGGAGTGGTTTACGAATTTGGGAAAAGTACACCTGAAAAACCCCCACCAGAAACAATATTTTCATAAAAACATTCCCGCCAATACTCATAGCGATACACAGTGACCGCCCAGTATCTGTATTTTTCCATAAGTCGATCATGAAAAGATTGTAAACAACGCTTTGACCATCGTATTGATAGCAATGATGAATTGTGACATGAACAGCATCAGACACGATATTGGACCCCCTACCTGGCAGCCCCTCATCCTCGACCCCCGCTGGGTTGTGTTTTGTCGAACCATGGCGGCCCCATTGACTGCCTCCCCCAAATCGTCCATTTCGTCCGTAGGTGGTCCAGGATCGGGCTGTCCTTCTCGGCATTGTGCAACTGGAATAGGTGCGTCCTCTCCTGTTTCGTACTGCAGTTTTAGACTCCACGATCTGATTGGACAACGAGGAGCGAGACTTCATCAGCAGAACATCCCTGTCGTCATGACAACTTGCCAATATCCCAACAGGGGTGGAGGGGCGAAAAAAAACATGGTTGCCTTCTTGACTCAAAACGGAAGACGTCATTGCTAGTTTTTTTTCTACATCATCGTTACCTAATTTCTTGTTTCCTTTCCCAACCTCGTTGCTAATTTCCCGGTCGGTCTGCTCTTTGAGAGTTACTAGGCCACTGCGCTACTGGGTCTGAAGCCAGCAGATGTCCCATCAGAGTTCCTTAGTCCAATTCCTCGCTCCCCAGGATGCCCAACCGGCTTAAAATGATGCCTATAATCATTATTATACGCTTCAATCACTTGGTGGTGAAAAGAAGGAGCCAAAAACTCCACGACCAGCTACTTTCACCTGTAACCCAGTTCTCTCTATCCAATTGCATCATTGAACTTGGTTATAATACAGGGGATTATTCAATAAGGGTTTATAATATCCATGGAACCATTACAGTGGCTGTATTTGTTGTGTTTAAAAGAAACTTGAAAAAGTTCCTCTTCTTAGCTCTCTATATCCCCCCCAAATCTCTCTTGAATAACTTGGGACTGATTTCCAGTCAAGTGCAAAGCATTCGGTTAGAATGTATAAGTCTGATAAGTAAGCATACATTTGGCGTTTCGGTAGAAACAACCATAAAGAAAAGATGAGAAAGAAAAGCCCAAGGAAACCAACCCCAAGGAAACCAAGCCAAATAAAGCAAAACAGCGAAACAAATAAAGAAGAGAGAAGAGAGAAAAGGGGAGTAGAGAAAGAAGAGAGAAAGGAAAAAGTAAATCCATGGGGCATTATCTCGTTGTCAGCCACGCTATCCACAGTCCAAACAGATGTACATTTAGCGGGCGAGACACCTGCTGTGCCGCTAGCCTGGCTAGCTCTCCGATTAGCAGAGGGAGACGGCTGGTTCCCAGGGTTCCTTTCCCAGTCCCCCTCCACGATGACCTTGGCCGCTCCCGCAGCGCTCCTCAGCTATGGCTCCCCTGCTAGGGCTGAATGGCGGCCCGGGACGCAGGGCCTAGCCCGAGCTGCTTTGATGCTAATCCCCCTACATTGTGCTAGCACGGCACCCTACCTGGCCCGCTAGCCTAGAGGCTGCGAGGCAACCATTGAAAGCAGGTGATGAATGAAGGCGTAGCTGCAGGAAGCCTGGCTCCCCATGATGCCCATGCGACAGTGCAGGCCACAAAGCTGCTTAAAACAGTCACTAGCGTTTTTCCTCAGTTTTGGTGGATTTCAGTGAAGAAAAAAGATTCCCCAAGTAGTCCTTGTTGTCCTGGGCTTTTGGCGAATGCATATAATTCTCTGAATATGACGAGCGGGAACGGTGGTCAGGCTTTCAAATAATGTAAACAATGAGTCACCAGCCGCCCTTAGATGAAAAGTGACCTGGAGACGCTGGTCAACACATCATCGCATACACACCAAGGCGAAACTGACACACACACACACACATGCATGCAGACACACAACAACCTGCACACTCAAGCCAACTGGAAAAAAAATGCATATTGCTGCTAACAGTAGGAGCCAGCAAAAATGTGTTGAGTCTGGCAAGGGACAGTGGATGGACCTCTTAAAGCGGTAGCATCAATTTTTTTCAAGACCACCGCCCCACTGTTTTTAAGGGTGCAAGAGTGAACCGACCCATGTCCAGCTAAGCCACAGAACCAACCTTAACCATGACCCTGTTGTCACATCCTTTATCATCTACATGCATTCATATAACGTCAAGGAAAATGCCAGGACTGTTTCTAGTACGACCATAACTCGCTAATGTTTACGGAAATTCCACATGACACCATGAGAACCTCCTAAGATCCATAAAGTCTATTCATTACTGTTCCTCTGTCCTAGCCGACAAAAGAGGGGTTTGATCGTGTTTGGAATTCACCATAGTGCGAATATAAAAGCCCACTCATTCCATCATTCACACATCTTCAGACACAGAGCTGGCGGCAACGCTCGATTCTGCCAATTCACATTTCGCCCGGTGACACAGAATCGTAAATCTGTCTCCAAATACATTTTGGCGGCGGTAAAAAACAAAAACACAACCATCTCATTGTAACGTCACCACGCTGTAGAGAGAAGAGAGGACCGCTGGGTGCCAGACTCTTAAGGGGGCCGAAGCCGAATTGAATGCCTCTTGTCAGGGGGGCCTGATGTGATTACTGCCCCCTGCTAGGGCAGGGATAGTGAAGTTGTCTGGAGCTGAGTCTCAAATGGCACCACGGGATGCCCTCTCGCCTGCCCCGATCCTGGAACCCTGCTCTGGACGCAGCAGGGGAGGGGGGCCAGGGTATCCACCATCCACACCAGGGAGTCTCTCCCTCTCTGTTGTGTGTGTGTGTGTGTGTGTGTGGAATTCGGCTTTTTGTTGATATTGTTCTAATGAAGATCTGAAGAGAGCATCAATTGGTCACTGTCAGGTCTGCCTGATTGCAACAGAGGCTGCTGGATGTGTGTGTGTGTGTGTGTGTGTGTATGTGTGTGTCTCCTACCCCCCATTCATGACTTCTGAATGTCAGGTCAATGTCAAATCGTTGCCGTATGTTGTTGAGACAAAGTCTTGTTCCTGAGAATCACTGGAGATGCTACTGAACATTTAATGATCTTCACATCATTTTATACCTCCTTCCAAAACAATTGCCGCCATAACCTGAAACACAATATACCATATGCTATGTGTAAAAAAAAACAAACATTGTAGACTCTTCAAGCGAGACAACGCCCACTATCTCTTCTAGGCCTAAATCGTTCATTTAAAAAAAAAGAATACACAAATGTTTCCCAGCAACACTGAGACTTGTTTATTCTTATCATTATTATATTTACCCTTGAACGTCTCTCTCTGGCCTGTAGACTTTGAGAATAATATCTCAGGAATAATTCATGCTTGAAAATGATTCCGATCACAATGGAATGTTTACATTGAGTTTATGATGCACGAATGTAAGTGAATAATACAGCCAGTAAAACAACTCTCATTATCACTTTCTTTGCACGCAAAACCCCTCCAGTGTTTTGCATGCATTTGTATAGAATTACTCCCTATGTAGACATCATACTGGTATAGTAAGATGAAACACCATATGAAATCAAGTGAACCAGTGGCATACATTAAGTGACATATAATCTTACAACCCCTGTGTTACTTATCCCTGCTTCTCTCTAGTCCTCTGACCACCTATGTGGTGTATGGATCAGACAGATAAATTCAGATTATTTTGGGTTCCGGGGCATTCCAGACGTTTTAGCTGATACCCCTACCTCTCTGTGCTGCAGTCCCCCCTGAGGCGGTGTAAAATAAGACTTCAAAGCGCTCTCCGAAATAGTCCTGACACAATCTCATTTCCTCGTGTTACAAGGAGGGCTGCTCAGACTGGAATGTCTCCCTCAGACTGTGTCACAAGTAGCACCCTATTCCTTATATAGTGCACTACTTTTAACCAGAGTCCTATTGTCCCTAGGCAAAAGTAGTGCACTCTATATGGAATGAGGTGCCATTTAGGATGTAGACTGGGTCTGCTCTACCTCAGAGCGACTGACTGCTGCATGATGACGGGAGGCCATTTTGACAGAGGCGATTAAATATGGACACTTGGACATCTGCTTAAGGCAAAGCCAGATGGGAGGAGAATTTACAAGGGCCTGGCTGGGTCACGTTGGGTCTGGGATGAAGAGGAAATGGGAGAGGCTCATTTGGTAAGTGGCCATAATAAGTGACGGCCCACAAATGACTGGGAAGTATGACATTGTACAGATGACGTATTAGTGGTTAAGTTTCGGTCTGTGGTATAGGGAGATGTGGTGATAGCATATTATTACTGCCACTTGATTTATTGTATCTAAAGCATGTATTTCTTGATTAATCGTGTATTTGTATGTGTTGATTTGAATAAATAGGCCATGTGGTTACGAAGAAGATCAACCTTACATCTACACTTAAACAAAAATGAGATTTCGAAGTATTTCTTAGAATGATGTTTGCTTAGTGTGTATGAATAATGAAGTTATTCTGTGTGGGTTTATACTAGCAAACTGGATTAGACATGTCTGACACTCTCCTTGACTGGAATTCAGTCACGACTTTGACACACTACCAGAAATTACAGCTGACACAGATCTGACGCACATTAATGGAATTAATCCAATAGGATTGGAGCAGTGTATTTCTCAAAACCACGCAGACATTGCGATAATGTCCAGGTAAGGACTTTAATTGCAGTTGTACCACCATCAACGAACCATTTGGCCAAACAAAAGAATGGCTTTTTCCACCAATTACACATCATTATCAACATGATACATTTCAATCATACAATGAAATGAGTTGAAATTACCAATCAAGATAAAGTGATTGAGTCGTCAGATAAGGGTGGGATGTAATGCAGCTCATATATTTTGCAATTTGGGTGAATTATATATATGATAATTATTGGACAAGCCTTCAATCTCCAGAAATCCTATTTCCCTCATACCAGTGGCGGTTTTACACGGAGGCCGGGGGAGGCCCGTGCCTCCCTGGAAATGTCCCTGGCCACCCCTGTGGCCCCCCCGTGCTGACCAAATAAAAAATTATGAATTTATAACTATTTTACACGCGAGCGCCAAAAGCGGAACTAATGCAACGCTCTACACGGCAACGTTCTACACGGGTAAATTAGAGTGGCTCACCCAAAAACTGTATCCTGCCATCTGCCTGCCTGCCACGTGTGGTGCTGCTTCGGTGTCGAAGGTAAGCAAAACGATTTAATATCATAAGTGACTTGTTGTTCTTGCACATAGCCTACATGTTCCTTTTGTTCCTCACACATAAATCAAATCAAGTCTTTAAATGTCTGGTCTCGATTTGTTTAGAAATGTAATCATATCTAAGCAAACTCATCGAAGCAGAAGCAAATATCCAAATGTTAGTAGGCTATCCTTGCTAGGTCTACACAATGTTGTGATGTTAACCACGTAACTTCATCCGTCTTGGCTGTTGCATCGCGATAACAAATACATTTTTAGTAAAGTAATCAACAGGTTATCTGCCAGTGTTAAGTAGGGAGGGATGGTTAGGTAACAAAATGTAATGCATGCCCCTACGTTTTTTCTTCTTCTAATAGTTATCATGAAACGAGGAAGGGACGTAAAGTCATTTTTTGCCCCAGCAAACAAAAAAGTGAGAGAAACAAATCGAGGTTTTGAGAAAGTTGAGGAAGAGGGAGAGCCAGCATGTGATGAAAGTGAGGGGTCTGACAAAGAGAGGGAAATTCCAGAGGGTGAGGAGGATGAAGAAGAGGGTGAGGAGGATGAAGAAGAGGGTGAGGAGAATGAAGAAGAGGGCGAGGAGAATGAAGAAGAGGGTGAGAAGCATGAAGAAGAAAGCATACAGGGACAGAGAGATGAACAGCCAGAGGGACAGCAAGTGGATCCATGTGGATCAAGTACTGCACCATCAGGTTTGTGATGAGGAAGGTTCTTACTATTTGCAAAGCAATGCAATTACAATGTAATGGTAGGCCTGCTGGGTGTCCTTAAAATGCTGCTTTCTGCTGTTAATTCCTTTTTGTGTCAATATGGCTCTGTTTTTTTTTTAAAGTAAATACTTTGCCTACATTTTGAAATACATGCAGATATACAGTAAATAAATGTTGTAGTTGTGCCCTATGTTTACTGTCCATCTTCTTCAGATATCAGCAAGTCTAAGTATGACGTACCAGTACAGCCGAACTTGAAGATATTCCCAACCACACTGATGGGGGACAGAAGACGAAGCTTCAGACCAAACTGGTACACTACTCATCCATGGCTTGAGTATTCTGTAATGACGGACTCTACATGTTGCTATGCATGTAGACATTTTAGCACACCAAATGCCCCAGACACCGTTTTTGTTTCAACACCTGGTTTTACAAACTGGAAAACGGCAACTATGAGAAATGCAGGGTTTTCACTACATGCAAAGTCTGAACGACACAAGTGTGCAATGATCGCATGGAGGGATTATCAAAGAGCTGTTAGAACTGACGCAACACTAACAGATCTCCTTGACAAAGAACACACTAAACAAGTACAAGAAAATCAGGCATACATTAAAACAGTTGGGGAAGTGCTGTTGCTTACAGCTACACAAAACATAGCACAAAGAGGACATGATGAATCTGAAGGGTCCACTAACAAAGGAAACTTTAGGGAAATTCTTAACACAGTTGCTAACCACGACCAACTTGTTAAGAGAAGATTAACTTCCATTCACAATGCAAAGTACACAAGCAAGATCATCCAGAATGAGGTTTTGGGTTGTTTGGCAGAAATGGTTCGGTCTGAAATCATAGAAGAAGTGAAGAAAAGTGAGGTTTTTAGCGTCATGGCAGATGAAACAAAGGATATTTAAAAAAAAAGAACAGATGTCCTTCACACTCAGGTACTATTACAATGGGGCCATTAAGGAGAGTTTTCTCCATTTTGAATCTGCAGAGAGGTTAGATGCAGCAGGGCTTACTGGAAAAATAGTACACTTACTGGAACGTTATGGCCTGGACTACAAAAATAACCTCGTAGGCCAAGCGTACGATGGCGCTGCCGTTATGAGCGGTAAGCATTCAGGGGTTCAGGCAAGGATCAAAGAACAGGCTAAATTTGCCTTCTACGTCCATTGTAGTGCTCATTGTCTGAATTTAGTGTTAGTTGATGTAGTCAAAAGTGTCCCAGAAACGGAGGAGTTTTTTTTCTTTGTTACAGAGTCTTTATATGTTTACTTCTTCCTCATATGTGCACCCAAAATGGCTGTCTCTCCAAAGAGAAATGTATGGCAGAACCAGAGAGCTGCAACGTTTAAGCGACACACGTTGGTCATGCCGATTTCTAGCCCTACGTAATATCATGGACACTCTACCTGCCCTTAAACGACTACTGCAAGAGATTGCTCAAGAACGTCATGGTGAAAGAACTGTTGAGGCCCGAGGTCTTCTTGCTCAAATTGACCTAGAATTTGTTGTGCATCTTGTTACTCTGCGTAAGTTGTTTGGGGAGACAAAGCTATTGTCTGACATGTTACAGTCACAAACTGTTGATCTGTCAAGTGCTGTTGACTTAGTAAATGCTTTAGTCCTGACATTGAAAGACCACAGGCAGGAGTCTTTCTTTGATGAGTTGTGGGATGAAGCATTGAATATTTGTGAGCAGTGTGATTCTGCAACAAGGTCAGTGGCGAAACGTCAGAAAATGCTGAGCTCTAGACTCAGTGGCTACTGCACGCTAAGCACTGTTGGTCAGAGGGAGGTAGAACGTGACAAAGATATGTTTCTCACATCATTTTTCTATCCTGTAATTGACAGCATGCTCAATGAGTTGAACAGACGTTTCTCCAATACAAACTGTGAGCTCATGAGAAGCATACAGTCTCTCAGTCCCCAGAGTGATACCTTTTTAAAGGAGAGCAATGTTTTTTCATTTGGCCGTTTGTATAATGCAGACATTGATGATTTAGGGCATGAGCTCCATCAATTTAAGAGAGTTTTGGACAGAAAAATACAGAGTGGTGAAGTCAAAAAGCCATGCAGTACAGTTGAGCTGGTTTGTTTTATTGAGCCATACAGGGAAGTTTTCTTTGAGCTCTTTAGACTGTGCAAGATTGCTGTAACCCTTCCTGTAAGCTCAGCCTCTTGCGAACGCAGTTTCTCCACACTGAAACTGATAAAAACCTTCCTGCGGTCCACCACTAGTGATGAGCGACTCAGTGATCTTGGTGTCCTGAGCATAGAGTCCAGAAGGGCCAAGGCTCTGGATCTTGATGTATTTGTGGACCGTTTTGCCAGACAGCACAACCGCCGTATCCTGTTGCTGTAGTGTATCTATATGATATATACGCTAGTAGCGTATGAGTGCCGCTGTGAGGAAAAATAGATATAATGAACAATAAAACAACAAGCTTGAGCTTCTTAAGACACGGTGGGTTTATCTGTTCTCAATACCACCGGTAAAATGAATGGAGTTAGTCTGGTGTCCACATGAAGTTACGTGTGTAGACAAAGAGTCTGGTGTCCATATGAAGTTACATGTGTAGACAGAGACAGTCTGGTGTCCATATGAAGTTACATGTGTAGACAGAGACAGTCTGGTTCCCATATGAAGTTACATGTGTAGACAAAGTCTGGTGTCCATATGAAGTTACATGTGTAGACAGAGACAGTCTGGTGTCCATATGAAGTTAGATGTGTAGACAAAGAGTCTGGTGTCCATATGAAGTTACATGTGTAAACAGAGACGGTCTGGGGTCCATATGAAGTTAGATGTGTAGACAAAGAGTCTGGTGTCCATATGAAGTTACATGTGTAGACAGAGACAGTCTGGTGCCCATATGAAGTTAAATGTGTAAACAAAGACAGTCTGGTGTCCATATGAAGTTACATGTGTAGACAGAGACAGTCTGGTGCCCATATGAAGTTAAATGTGTAAACAAAGACAGTCTGGTGTCCATATGAAGTTACATGTGTAGACAGAGACAGTCTGGTGCCCATATGAAGTTACATGTGTAGACAGAGACAGTCTGGTGCCCATATGAAGTTAAATGTGTAAACAAAGACAGTCTGGTGTCCATATGAAGTTACATGTGTAGACAGAGACAGTCTGGTGCCCATATGAAGTTACATGTGTAGACAAAGAGTCTGGTGTCCATATGAAGTTACATGTGTAAACAGAGACGGTCTGGGGTCCATATGAAGTTAGATGTGTAGACAAAGACAGTCTGGTGTCCACATGAAGTTACATGTGTCTACTTAGATGAACCCACCGTGTCTTAAGAAGCTGAAGCTTGTTTTATTTTTCATTTTACATCATCTATCTTTTTTTCCTCACAGTACCAGTAGTTCCACACACTACTAGAGTGTATGTATGTTTGTATGTATGTATATATATCCCACCAATCCTCTCTCAAGAGGTTTTCAAAAAGGGGCAAACTCATGTCTCAAGACCTGCTTCTGTTGGTTCCCCTCTCCTGCCTGTAACTTTCCATCCACATCCCCAAAGTTTTGTGGCCCATTATGACATCACTCCATTAAGTGATTGCTGCATGTACTGCTCTAAGGAAACACTTCTCTCTCTCTCTCTCTCTCTCTCTCTCTCTCTCTCTCTCTCTCTCTCTCTCTCTCTCTCTCTCTCTCTCTCTCTCTCTCTCTCTCTCTCTCCCTCGATAGATAGATAGAGTTTATGATTTTATTCTTTTGAATTATCTCTGCCAAACATCTATGTACTACAAATCTTCAAGCTCCACAGATGTTTTATGGCATCCACTAAACCTCTTTAGATATTTGTAAATTATACAGTGTGATACCTTTCAACGAAAGTTTATTTTATTTTTTACCAACTATGATTTTTCCTTTTGAAAACAAGCAAAGCAAGAAAAAAAGAAACAAAATCACTCCAATCATTGCACACTTGTGTCGTTCAGACTTTGCAGGTCCAGCTTTGACATGATGATCTAACTAACACTAATATTGTAACTAATATTGTAACTGAAATATGTATGATCCTATGATGAGCGATTGCTTACTTCCCTTTCACTCTTAAAAAATTACTGAAAAAAAATGTGTATAAAAAGGTATATGTAGTATATGTTTGTTTAGTGAGCATTCATGCTGTCATTTTTTCTAATGTGAACTATGGTGGAAATGTGCTGTCCTAAATGGACTTGCCCATATATGTTGTAAAGCCTTTTTTGTACACCTGCTCATCAACTGACAGTGAAGTACACAAAGACACAGACACACACACACACACACACAGACACCTGTAATATTCTTGTTTTCATGTTGTTGCTGATATCCATCAGTGTTGTTCATATTGCTACATTGTGTTGACATGATTGTTGCTTTTAAACGAATGTTAACTTAATGTTTATTGTCTGCATCCTATTGGACTACTGGATGTTAATGTGTAACACGTTTCCCTGTTTATGTGCTTTAGCAATACTGTATGTCAATATGGTCATGCTAGTAAAGCCTCTTTGAATTGAATTTATTTTCTGATTTGGTTTATTTTACCTAAATGGATACAGGGTAGTGTGTTTTGTTTATAAATCACTCAAAGTTTTCTTTCTTAAAACAAAATGTGGAATCAACTGTCCACAGTAGTGGGGCTTCCATAAATAGGAAATGGCACATTGTTGTACCCTTTGTTGTATCCTGGAGTTTTGTTCACATTGAATATGAACCCTGTATTTGTACCCTGTACTTTTAAATTTTTTTTTTTTTTTTTTTTCATTTTTATGGCACTATCTCTCTTGCATCTGCACTCTTGTACAAAATACGTGTTATAATAAATGTCATATGATTTTAAAGTAAAATAAAGTTTATAATCTTTGAATATCATGTGTTGCCAGTTTTTTTATGTGTGCCCCCCTGATTAAACACTGGCCCCTCCTTGGCCCCCCTAGTAAAATGTGTCTAGAACCGCCACTGCCTCATACTTATGTCAGCCTGCACCAAATATGAGGCTTTACATGTTTAAGTAAAAACCCAGTGGAAAATATTACTAGTTGAGTTTTGATTCATTATCCAAAGATACTGCAATAATGAATGGAAAATAAGTGAGATATGCAATTTTCAGCCATCTATTCCTAAAACATGGGAATCTCTCGACTCTAACTTGTCCAAAGGAATGCAGATTTCTCATAGATTTTCACAACTGTGTCGCGTTGTATAAGGATTTGAAGACAGGCGCAAGAATACGTAATAGGGGTTTTATTTTCTCCACCCAACACAAGGTACATCATGAAAAACAACGAGGACGAAGCCCAAAACAAACACGTATATATATATATATATATATATATATATATTACACAGGGATGTAACCCAAACAAAAGAGCGAGGTGTAAACCTCTAAACAATACACGGGATGAGACCCGTAATACCAAGAGCACAATACGAGACCAACGGTCATGGGACAAGACAGTCCGGGGTTGGTGGTAATGATCCATGTCAGTGACGCCTAGAAAGCCGGTGACGTAGACCTCCGGAACTGGTGAACGGAATGAGCAGCAGTACCGGGAGGATCCGTGACAAACTGCTTTTGAGATTTGGATTGAGATCTCAACATTTGATCTATTTGACATTGCCTGATAAACATATTCTCAACAGGAATGAATACTGTAGCAGCCGGCGTCTTGAGCTGATGTGTAGATAGACAAATACATTGCTCAGCTGTCTTTCTGTCAGACAAGGGTAACTTTATTTGGAAGTCCATCAGTAGATGCTCTACAAACTATCGACAGACTCATCAGTCAACATCTCAACAGAATATCTCATCATTTTCAACAAGGTAGTCTATAGTCCATCTATAGATGCTCAACAAACCATCTGTAGACTATTAGCAGCATTTCAACAGCATACATGTAGCCTGTCAGTAGCATCTACAGATGGACTATCCAAGTAAAGTCTTACCATGACATTACCACATGACAACGTTGTGACAAGTTAATTTTACAAGTAAATAAGGCCAAATATTACCAACAAACAGCTATGAATAACTTGCCTGACGATTCACCCTACATTTTATTCCCTTGCTCTATCCATTGCTATATACATTCAGTCCGAAACTGCTATCCTAGAAGTCGTTTGTGTGACTTCAAAATGAGGGCCGCAATACAAAACAGATTAATCAGTGATTGGATCGTCTGTATATAATTTAACCAATCAGAGTATCAAAGTTGATAACGTCATCATTTAGGCCAGCTCTAGCCCAACCTTTCGGATTCTGGGACCAATCAGAACGATCAGAATGTGTTCGCATTCTAGAAGTCATTGGGGAGGGAGGCAAATCCAGACTCATCGTGGAGAAGAAACGTCAGTTGGCCGGAGTGGTGTGTATGCGTAGCCAGGTAAGTTAATAGCATGATTTTGCCAATGTAACAATGACAATGATATTTTCCCAAAAGGAGTAACTAGCAGCTATGATGTTGGAGCACCACTAACCTATTGAAAAAGTCAGTCTTCTCAGCTCTCCCAGTTGCTGGAAGGGCAGTTTACACTTGTTTCTCATGGGGCACTGTTTGATCTCTCTGCATCGGCATCTGCTTCCTCCATCTACAAAGGCCATGAAAGAGAATGAGTAATTCATCTAACGTTTCTTCTTATTTTTTGTTTTGTTGTTGACCTATTTCAGTTGCAATGACATGGTGTTTGTCACTGTCTCTGTCACTGTGGAGGATGAGACTGTGGAACACCTGGAGAGCCTATGAATTTAGAATGAGTCTTGGTGCCTATGCAATGGACACCATAGGGCCCAATATTATGTGGCAGAACCAATGCTGAATACTATGTTTATGTGTGGAGACAGTTAAAAACAGTTCATTGTTACTAAGTGTAATTTAAAATGTAATCTACGTAATCCCCAAAAGTAATTATGTATCATGTGAGGGTAATAACTAGTAATGCTGCATCTTCAAAGAAAGGTTAAAATCTCAACTTTCTGGTAAAAATAGTTATACATTGCTGAGGTGTAGTGACTTTGAGGACACAAGCTCAAGCACACAGTAAAATATGATGAAATATGAAATATTTTGTATCATGTATTTCCTATTCAACAAAACCGTATTGAAATTACTTATATGGCTTGAAATGACTTATATGCTTTGGCCCCGTCCATCGTCCCTTTGATGCGGTGAAGTTGTCCTGTCCCCTTAGCAGAAAAACACCCCCAAAGCATAAAGTTTGACAGTGGGGATGGTGTTCTTGGGGTCATAGGCAGCATTCCTCCTCCTCCAAACACGGTGAGTTGAGTTGATGCCAAAGAGCTCAATTTTGGTCTCATCTGACCACAACACTTTCACCCAGTTCTCCTCTGAACCATTCAGATGTTCATTGGCAAACTTCAGAAGGGCATGTATATGTGCTTTCTTGAGCAGGGGGACCTTGCGGGTGCTGCAGGATTTCAGTCCATCACGGCGTGGTGTGTTACCAATTGTTATCTTGGTGACTATGGTCCCAGCTGCCTTGAGATCATTGACAAAATCCTCCCATGTAGTTCTGGGCTGATTCCTCACCATTCTCATGATCATTGCAACTCCATGAGGTGAGATCTTGCATGGAGCCCCAGGCCGAGGGAGATTTACAGTTATTTTGTGTTTCTTCCATTTGCGAATAATTGCACCAACTGTTGTCACCTTCTCACCAAGCTGCTTGGCAATGGTCTTGTAGCCCATTCAAGCCTTGTGTAGGTCTACAATCTTGTCCTGACATCCTTGGAGAGCTCTTTGGTCTTGGCCATGGTGGAGAGTTTTGAATCTGATTGATTGATTGCTTCTGTGGACAAGTGTCTTTTATACAGGTAACAAGCTGAGATTAGGAGCACTCCCTTTAAGAGTGTGCTCCTAATCTCAGCTCGTTACCTGTATAAAAGACACCTGGGAGCCAGAAATCTTTCTGATTGAGAGGGGGTCAAATACTTATTTCCCTCATTAAAATGCAAATCAATTTATAACATTTTTGACATGCGTTTTTCTGGATTTTGTTGTTGTTATTCTGTCTCTCACTGTTCAAATAAACCTACCATTAAAATTATAGACTGATCATTTCTTTGTCAGTGGGAAAACTTACAAAATCAGCAGGGGATCAAATACTTTTTTCCCAAACGATGTTGTTTTTTTCAGTCTTCTGTGATGTATATATAGTGTAATATTGGGATGCAAACTCTATATCTGACATGGTACAGTTGTCTTCTTCTTTTTTATCCCATAACCATGTGTGTGAGGTGTATCCTTTTGATTCAAAGTAGATTTGTTCAAGTTTAAAGAAGGACATGTTCTTTTACTACTCATATCCTTTGGCAGCTAATTTCAAACTCTTCAACACACACACACACACACACACACACACACACACACACACACACACACACACACACACACACAGACACACAAATCCCAGCTCTTCACCTTAAGAAGAGGAAAGAGGGAGCCTATTCTACAGCTTTGATGTAAGTCGGGAGACTGAGAGAGAATGAGGGCCGGTTCAAAGGGCATGCAGAGGGAGTGGGAAGGGTGACGTGGGAAGGCTCTCCACTCAGAGGAAGCGCTAGCGAGGCTACGCTAAGAGACTACAAGGAGACTCCTAATAAGGCTATTGGCTAATGAGGTCCAAGCAACACACGCTAGGCCTATCTTTCATCTCCCAGCATGGCACCCTATTCTACCCTATTCCCTATTTAGTCCACTACTTTTCACCAGTAGTGCACTATACAGAGAATAGGGTGCAATTTGGGATGAACCCTCTGTGTACTGGTTGGTTATTAAGCTGGTGCTAGCTAGCTACACTCTCAGAAAAAAAGGTGCTAAGTAAAACCATACAGGATTCTTCAGTTTGTCCCCATAGTGGAACCCTTTTTGGTGCTGGGTAGAACCTTTTGCAGAGGGTTCTATCTAGAACCCACTACGTAGGGTTCTTCAAAGAACCCCATATACAGTGGGGAGAACAAGTATTTGATACACTGCCGATTTTGCAGGTTTTCCTACTTACAAAGCATGTAGAGGTCTGTAATTGTTATCATAGGTACACTTCAACTGTGAGAGACGGATTTTTAAGTAATTAATTTGCATTTTATTGCATGACGTAAGTATTTGATACATCAGAAAAGCAGAACTTAATATTTGGTACAGAAACCTTTGTTTGCAATTACAGAGATCATACGTTTCCTGTAGGTCTTGATCAGGTTTGCACACACTGCAGCAGGGAATTTGGCCCACTCCTCCATACAGACCTTCTCCAGATCCTTCAGGTTTCGGGGCTGTCGCTGGGCAATACGGACTTTCAGCTCCCTCCAAAGATTTTGTATTGGGTTCAGGTCTGGAGACTGGCTAGCCACTCCAGGACCTTGAGATGTTTCTTACGGAGCCACTCCTTAGTTGCCCTGGCTGTGTGTTTCGGGTCGTTGTCATGCTGGAAGACCCAGCCATGACCCATCTTCAATGCTCTTACTGATGGAAGGAGATTGTTGGCCAAGATCTCACGATATATGGCGCCATCCATCCTCCCCTCAATACGGTGCAGTCGTCCTGTCCCCTTTGCAGAAAAGCATCCCCAAAGAATGATGTTTCCACCTCCATGCTTCACGGTTGGGATGGTGTTCTTGGGGTTGTACTCATCCTTCTTCTTCCTCCAAACACGGCGAGTGGAGTTTAGACCAAAAAGCTCTATTTTTGTCTCATCAGACCACATGACCTTCTCCCATTCCTCCTCTGGATCATCCAGATGGTCATTGGCAAACTTCAGACGGGCCAAGACATGCGCTGGCTTGAGCAGGGGGACCTTGCGTGCGCTGCAGGATTTTAATCCATGACGGCGTAGTGTGTTACTAATGGTTTTCTTTGAGACTGTGGTCCCAGCTATCTTCAGGTCATTGACCAGGTCCTGCCGTGTAGTTCTGGGCTGATCCCTCACCTTCCTCATGATCATTGATGCCCCACGAGGTGAGATCTTGCATGGAGCCCCAGACCGAGGGTGATTGACCGTCATCTTGAACTTCTTCCATTTTCTAATAATTGTGCCAACAGTTGTTGCCTTCTCACCAAGCTGCTTGCCTATTGTCCTGTAGCCCATCCCAGCCTTGTGCAGGTCTTCAATTTTATCCCTGATGTCCTTACACAGCTCTCTGTTCTTGGCCATTGTGGAGAGGTTGGAGTCTGTTTGATTGAGTGTGTGGACAGGTGTCTTTTATACAGGTAACGAGTTCAAACAGGTGCAGTTAATACAGGTAATGAGTGGAGAACAGGAGGGCTTCTTAAATACAAACTAACAGGTCTGTGAGAGACGGAATTCTTACTGGTTGGTAGGTGATCAAATACTTATGTCATGCAATAAAATGCAAATTAATTACTTAAAAATCATACAATGTGATTTTATGGATTTTTGTTTTAGATTCCGTCTCTCACAGTTGAAGTGTACCTATGATAAAAATTACAGACCTCTACATGCTTTGTAAGTAGGAAAACCTGCAAAATCGGCAGTGTATCAAATACTTGTTCTCCCCACTGTATATGGTTCTACTGAGAAACCTTTTCTCTTTGGAGAGTTCTTCTTAGAACCCTCTATGAATGGTTCCACCAGCCTTATTAGTCTTTCAAATGTAATTATTTATGACAATACATTGCATATATCATAAGGCCTTTCGTTGAGGGCCTAGTTATACCCTAACACATTGGTGTTAGGTATCTCCTGGTTTACAGGCCACATCAGGCCTGCAAGTCACTTTATGCTGGCTTGTAAAGTGATTTGTAATTCCTATTGGAATCCAGCCAGAGTTAGGATATCCAACAAGTGGAATTATTTATCACCCGCAACCTGCATTGAGAATGACTGCCAGGGAAGATTGAATACTGAGACTATCTCAGTAACAAAGTGCAATAAATCCAATTACTAACAGATTGGATTAGTTTAGATGTTATTTATATTTGTGTAGCACACAATTAATCAACCAATCAATGTACACTACCGGTCAAAAGTTTTGCAAAACTTAGTGTACATTCAAAACCACAGATATTACAGTAAAACAAACAATTCTGAAACTCTCTCTGCAATAGAGCATGCTGGGAAATATTATATATGGTTCTATGTAGAACCCTTCTTGCCTTCCAAAGAAACCTTCTTGCCTTCCTGTCAGGCGACCAAAAGCCCTGTCCACCTCAGCTGACCACTGCAGTCGCACCGGTCCCCCCTTCAGCAAGGAGGTAATGGGAGCCGCTACCTGACCAAAGCCCCGGATAAACCTCCGGTAGTAGTTGGCAAACCCTAAGAATCGCTGCACCTCCTTGACCGTGGTTGGAGTCGGCCAATTACGCACGGCCGAAATGCGGTCAATCTCCATCTCCACCCCTGACGTGGACAGGTGGTGCCCTAGGAAGGAGATGGACTTTTGAAAGAACAGACATTTCTCCGCCTTGACGTACAGGTCATGTTCCAACAGTCGACCAAGCACCTTGCACACCAGGGACACATGCTCGGCTTGTGTAGCGGAGTATATGAGAATTTCATCTATATACACCACTACACCCTGTCCATGCAGGTCCCTGAAAATCTCATCAACAAAGGATTGGAAGACTGATGGAGCATTCATCAACCCGTACGGCATGACGAGGTACTCATAGTGCCCAGATGTGATACTAAATGTCGTCTTCCACTCATCTCCCTCCCGGATACCCACCAGGTTGTATGCGCTCCTGAGATCCAATTTAGTGAAGAAGTGCGCCCCGTGCAATGACTCCGTCATACTAGCAATGAGAGGTAGTGGATAACTGTACTTAATAGTGATCTGATTGAGACCACGGTAGTCAATGCACGGGTATAACCCTCCATCCTTCTTCTTCACAAAAAATAAACTAGAGGAGACAGGTGAAGTGGAAGGCCGAATGTATCCCTGTCCCAGAGATTCGGAGACATATGTTTCCATAGCAGCCGTCTCTTCCTGTGACAGAGGATACACGTGACTCCGGGGAAGTGCAGCGCCTACCTGGAGATTTATCGCACAATCCCCCTGTCGATGGGGTGGTAATTGAGTCTCCTTATTTCTACAGAAGGCAAGAGCCAAATCGGCATATTCGGGGGGAATGTGCATAGTGGAGACCTGGTTTGGACTTTCCACCGTAGTTGCACCTATGGAAACACCTACACACCTCCCCGAGCACTGACGTGACCATCCCTTGAGAGCCCTCTGTTGCCATGAAATCGTGGGGTCATGAGAGGTTAACCAGGGAAGCCCCAACACCACTGGAAACGCAGGAGAATCAATCAGAAAGAGACTAATTCTCTCCTCATGACCCTCCTGTGTCCTCATCCAGAGTGGAGCTGTGACCTCCCTAATCAGGCCGGACTCTAAAGGGCGACTATCTAAGGCATGTACAGGGAAGGGCACATCAACAGGAACAATAGGAATCTCTAAACTACGGGAAAACTGACAATCAATAAAGTTCCCAGCTGCGCCTGAATCTACGAGCGCCTTATGCTGGGAATGCGGGAAAACTCTGGAAATTCGACGTCAATACACATGTGCGCAACAGGGAGCTCTGGGTGAGTCGGGTGCCTACTCACCTGGGATGGTCTACCAGTGCTCTGCCTGCTGCCTCGACTCCCTGAGGACCCTCCCCAGCACCAACCAGCAGTGTGTCCTCTGCGGCCACAGTTGGTGCAGGAGACGGCCCCCCTTCCGGTCTCCCTGAGAGCAGCACCTCCGAGCTCCATCGGTGTAGCTCCGGACGTCCGCGGGTCGCCAACAGGTTATCCAGCCTGATCTACATATCCACCAGCTGGTCCAGGTTAAGGGTGGTGTCCCTGCAGGCCAGCTCCCAACGAACGTCCTCCCGTAGGCTGCATCGGTAGTGGTCAATCAGGGCCCTCTCATTCCATCCCGCGCTGGCAGCCAGGGTCCTGAAGTCCAGTGTGAAGTCCTGTGTGCTCCTCTTCCCCTGTCTGAGGTGGAACAGACGGTGAAATCTTTGTAGCGCACTGATGCCGCGTCTTTTCCTCTCCACTCAGCGTTGGCCCACTCGAGCGCTCTCCCCGACAGACAGGAGATGAGAGCTGACATGCTCTCGTATCCCGAGGGAGCCGGGTGGATGGTAGCCATGTAGCGCTCTACCTGGAGTAGAAAACCCTGGCACCCGGCAGCTGTACCGTCATATGCCCTCGGGAGCGAGAGCCGAATCCCACTGGACCCAGATGACGAAGGGGTGGACAGCGGTGTGGGTTGCTGTGTAGTTGGAGGAGGTGTAGGAAAACCCCCTCTCTCCCACCGCTCCATGGTGTTCAACACACGCTCCATGGCTGTGCCGAGAGTCTGTATCATGGTCGCCTGCTGTTGGACGCGTTCCTCCACTGATCCGGAAGGAATGAATGTACCTGCTGACTCCATTTGAGGTGCGTGTTTCTGTCAGGCGTCAGTGTGTAGCAGTAGGACGGAGTCAGGCGTAGGACACAGAGCTAGTAGACAACGTACTTTACTCGTAAAATAACAAATGAACATAAACTCCACGCAGGGAGGACAATCCCGCTCACCAGTCGACAACACCAAACATAGAACAAACACGCACACAACACAGTGGGAGCCAGAGGGTTAAATAGGAAACAAATCATAGACATAATGGGAACCAGGTGTGTACAATGAAGACAAAACAAGTAGAACACAGAAACATCGATCGGTGGCAGCTAGTACTCCGGTGACGACGAACGCCGAAGCCTGCCCGAGCAAGGAGGAGGAGCAGCCTCAGCTGAATCCGTGACACTTCCAAAGAATCATCAAAAGAACCCTTTCTTCCAATAACGGTTATTAGGATGTTAAAGGTTCTAGGTAAAAACCTTTTCCTTACAAAGAACCCTTGTCTTCCAAAAAGGGTTATTCTGATCAAAACGGTTCTTGGTAGAACCCTATCCCTCCACAAAGAACCCTTTTGGAACCCTTTTTTCGAAGAATGTAGCTACATGGACCATCTCAGGCTAATACATCCAGTGTTATATGATTCAAACCATGTTGAGTTGAGTTGCTATAAGGACCACTTTAATAGTGAAGACTGTGCCGTACCAAGGGGCTGTTGTTGTTTACGAGAGTGTGGCGTTTCTTTCATAACCAACGTTATTCAAAACAGGATGCTTTTTTGAAATAATTACTGCAGCATTCTGTGGGGATGTTTGTAATTTCAACCGCTCCTACAAAACAATCCCTTTCTTCTCGGCACCAGATGGAACATATAATTTCAATATGCTTTAAGATAGGACATTTCACCGTCCGCATTCTTGTTTAGTGATCACTGTAATAACAGAATGGATCACTACAGTACACAATAGAGTCTCAATAGCATCTCAATAGAAACTCAATAGAATCTCAATAGAATCTCAATAAAAACTCCCACTGACTCTCAGATGCTAAAACTACTTCCCATTAAAATATCTTAGTTTCCCCTAGCTATTACCAAATAGCCTTGGGAGGTGGTGGAGGGTGTCAACAGGGATTGCTGCATGGAGCCCTCATCAAGTGCATTCACAGGAGAGACTGGTTTGGATTCACAGCCATTCTGTAACCTCTGCTCTGGGTGCATCTGAAAAAGACCTCATGTTAGCAACAGTATGCGGGAGGAAATTGAATGCAGCTGTCCCACGTTGTTTGTTTCTGTGTTTTCTGTGTTGTTCATCCCTCTTCCCCCCCTTTTCTTCCAACTTTCCTTCTTTTGTTCTCAAAGTTAGGATTCGGAAGAGGTACTTTCCACTAACAGAGCTGAAGGTTGAACTTGAGGATAAAGTCAAGCAGCAAGACAGGTGTCTGGCATGTGCTTTGTGTAGATCTGATTGGGTGGCACAAAACCACCAAACCCCACTGCATGGTCCCAGGGGGTGTAGGCTTCACATCTCAGTCAGCTATGATGGTGAAGGAAGGCATTTCTTCGCAACCGTGTGGCGTCTGAGAACTCACTTTGTCACAAGTAAAAGTCGATCTCCCAGTCATCTGCCTTGTCTCAGTTTGATCTGTGGGAGGGCTTCAGTGAGTAACAACACTGACAAATTTCCACATTACCCCCCAAATCCAAACACAGCTAGTGGAAACAAACAACTTGACTTGTTTACGCCAACTTTCACAATTGTCAATGTCCCCCCCACCGCCTCTCTTTCCCCCTCCCACTTTCCCTAACGCTGTGTTGTTCCTTGAGCATTTCTGGTAAACAAGTAACACATCCACTCAACATGGGATAGGAGAGCTTATTTGACTTGTTTTCATTGTCAATCATGTTAACTCTTGTAACAAAATGACTTTGGTCACAGCATGGAAATGGCTGGCACATCAGTCCTAACACTTTTGGATGAAACCTTTAGTGGTAAACGTATTCCAGAGCGAGAGGTAGCGGTGTAAGATGACGTCTCTGAATAGTCCTCGACCCTTACCCTCATAGTAGGGCTTTGAGCCTTTCTTTTCCACTGTTACATGTCAACTGCCTCAGAGCGTCTCGTCACCTGTTCTGGATAGTTTCACCACACTTCCTACCTGCTGAGTACACAGCTGTCACATTTCCATTAGAGGTCCCGTACAGTCAACTCTGTTACTTCCCGTCAACTACATTACCTCATATCAACTATGTTACCCTCCATCAACTTTGTTACCCTCTGTCAACTCTGTTACCCTCTGTCAACTGTTATCAGCAATTACTGCCGTTGAATACCAATCAACTCCTATATTTCTCAGCAGCTCTGCTACCTCCAGAAACCCTATTTCCATTCCATTAGCACCAATGACAGCAGAATAGTGGTGGCACAAATCTGAAGAACTGAATCAGGAAAAGGAACAAAGATTCTAATTCCAATGATGGTATCAAGATGTTTCAGTGAATTCAATTTTAAGTTTTGTTTTTTCACCTCAACAGAATACACATAAGTAAACAGAGGAGGTGTCAACTGTCATGGTCTCAGCAGATGACTCTTGTGTTTTTAACACAAGACACTGCGGTGACACACGCAACACCCGACTGAGCGAAGCGCACTGTCATAATTCTGATCCGATACGGTTTCTCTCAGGTGGCGCTCTTCTTTGACGCAGCAGCTCCTTTCGTCACCGTTCAAACAGGCATGGTGTGACACCCCATAGCTTTTTAGAAGAGGAACACAGTCTTCTCCCTGACTGACACTAGTCAAACGCACTGTTGCATCTCCAGAAGGTCTGCCGTTGAGAAGCAATTGCTACAAAGCAGTTGTCATGTCACTGATGTTTTGTCTGGCTTCCCCCTCCTACCTGCATGGGTGGAAGATAGAATCCTACTGCAATGGGAAGATATTCCATGAAGGTTGTTCTTATCCTCAGTTCAAAATCACTAACACTTTATTGTTCAGAGTAGTCTTAGACTTGATCAGCATAATAACACAACTGACCAACTTGTCTTGAGTTATATGAACCAAAGACCTGTTTATTCTCTAAACGGAGGGGATTAAAACACATCTCAACAATTGCTCAACATAGTACTAGGAGGGGGGAAAAGGCATCATCACTGATTCAACAACTGAAAATGGCATGGTAAAGTACTTCAAAAAGGACAGAAGGGATTGTAAATGTTCATTCCAATGATGCATGCTTTTAAAGTTACTTACATGTTGAAGCGCAGTAAAGAGCACTCAAAACCTTTCAGTTACAGAGCATAATTATAACAGTGAACCACAACACTGTGGAGCCACAGTCAGTCCTATATCTGGCCTTGAATCTTGTCTATATCATAGATACATAACAAGGGATGGGGAGGAGGAGAGGAGGGAGGGAGTGATCGCACTGATGTACTCACCCATGTAAACATTTAGATCAAACACCTTAACAACATGAAATACAACTATTTCTCTTCATCTTGCTGACATTTGTCACAAATATGGCCGCCGCGCCCCTCTCAAATGTACCCTCCCTCCCCAAGGGGCAACCTCCCCCTTTATACTGTATTTCCCTTCATGTTTTTAATGCACTGTCAAACAGTAGACAGCAACAATAACAGGAAATACTGCCAAGAAAGAAAGAAAGACCAAAACTTCAGGACCTTTCCTCTTCAGACCCTTTTATTTGTAATTCTAGTGTCTCTCATGTTTGACATCAAAGATCCTGAAACATTTTTCCTCGATGTTGTGTACTCTGTAATTATTAATTTGCCTTGCAAGATGACTGCCTTCAGGGCAAAGTCAGACACAAAAGGCCCCTCTCTGGATCTCTGATGTGGAGCAACACAGAAGAAGAAAAAGAAGACAGAGAGAGAGAGAGAGAAAAGGCAATAAAAAAAGCAGAACTCATGTGGGAACTTTCTGACAACAGTTGTAAAACTTTGAAAGATAGAGAGAAGAGAAGCAAAGAAAAACTGAAAAGCAGAGAGAGAGTGAGAGAGCGAGAGAGCGAGAAAGAGAGAGAGAGCAAACCAACTTAAAACTGAAAACAAAGCTCCAAAAGCTGTGTTGTTGTGACAGTGCCAGGGTGAAAGCAACAGTGACTGGAGGCAGTAATGAGCTCCTCTTATTTCTTCCAGACACACTCATCTCCCACATATTTCTTCTTACCACCTTGAAAATATTAATCACCATTCACTGCTATGCTGTTTCCCATCGCTGTGGATTTCATGCCTGTGTACTGTGGCAGAGTTACACCAGAATGACTTAACGTTACATTGAATGACTTCACCATGTCACACTGCAGTAGTTGGCTTTAGACAAGTCAGACGCCTTTATTCTCCTCATAGGCTGCATCCCAAATGGCATCCTATTCCCTCTATATAGCAGGGTTGGGGACAATTGACCCCAACCCTGCTATAAAGTGCACTACTTTTGGCTGGCCTATAGGGCTCTGGTCAAAAGTAGTGCACTATGTAGGGAATAGGGTGCTATTAGCAGCCATGGATCCTTATCTCTATGACTCAGGTGGATGGTGACTCCTGCCCTATATCTGTTAAATGTGTCCATTGGATGATAGGGTAGGTAGACCATAACCAACCTAACAGCCAGTTTGACTGATGGAGTTTCTCCTTGGTTTTGGAGAGGGCACTATTATTAATGTACAAATGTAATTAATGTACATTTAAATTGCAATACATTTACTTAAGTTAACCAGATCTTTCCTGAGCAGTCTTCACCATTAAAACCATTGAGAAATGAGCTCTGCTTCCTTGCCGGTCTTGGCAGCACACTATGTAGGTGGCAGAGAGGCAGAGAAGACACAGCAGCCCCTCTGAGATCCTGATAAGGAAATCCCATTAAGTGTTACTCCCAGCAAGCCATGTTCACATTAGGAACCAGGAACAAGAACAGGTGGAAAGTCTGTCAGTCACTCTCACTGACAGGAGGAGGAGGAAACTGCTGGGGAGAAACCAGAGAGAACATGGGTTGAACTGTGGTTATGGTAACACTGTTTTGTGGCTCTTATGTCGTTTTGTATGTGGGGTGTGTGTGTGTGTGTGTGTGTGTGTGTGTGAGTGTGTGTGTGTGTGCGTGTGTGTGTGTGTGTGTGTGTGTGTGTGTGTGTGTGTGTGTGTGTGTGTGTGTGTGTGTGTGTGTGTGTGTGTCTTACAATGACCATCATTACAGTCTAAGAGGACGAGTGCTGAAGTAAAACAAAACAAATGATTTAATGTATCTGTAGCTATAGATATAAAAGAGGAGAAAGACAGTGAGAAGAAAATAATGAGATAAAGAGAGACAGAAAACAGAGAGAGAAAGAAAAAGACAGACAGAGAGAGAGACATAGAGAGATGGAGAGAGAGAGAGAGATGGAGCCACGGAAGTGAACAGGGAGGGAAAGAAAAAGGGGAATGCCAGCTCCCATGTGGCCGCCGGCCGACTTAAAACGGTTTCTGGTCGGGGGAAGTGGCAGGAGTAGATGCCCAAATTAGAGAGGAACCCGTCATATCCCTGGAAACCCTGTCATCCTCAGAGCACTGGCGTTCCAGGCTCAACGACATGGGACTGGGAGCCGCCTGACTTTGTTTGGTTCAGACAAGATGGGAGGGCCCCAGCTTCGTGGCGGATTTTCCGAACCTCCGAAACCACAATGCACTTTAGAAGACAGGGCTCGTAGAGTCTATCGATCACGGGGTTGATTTCTGTTCCATCTCTCTCTGTAAGAAGTCAGTTGGTTGGAGAGACAGGCCCCCACAGCGTTGAGCTGTAATTTGGTGTTTATTTGCCAGGCTAAGAGTGTTTCATGCTTTTTCAAAGTAGAGCTACACACTGCAAAACATTTTTGGGGGGATAAACGTAAATAAATTACTTCAAGTGGTAACACGCAAATGAGTAGAGTTTTTTCAGGTCAAATAAATACTTTAGATACAATTGTATTATTAGGTCAATAATACTTGTATCATTTGATAACAATCAAATCCATAATTCACCTCAGTTAAACCTAATTTAACTGCAACTCAAACATTTCATATTTTTCAAACTTGATTATTTGCTTTACTGAAAACTAAAATACTCTGCAATATCAACCTCATAATTAGGCTTAAAGAAAAGCAAATTATTGGATTGGAGTAATTTAACTGTGTTACTTCAATTGCTAACATCTAATTTAATGAATTTCTTGCAAATCAAAATAATGTAGGTTTGTTCAAAGAAAAGAAGTACTCAAAACGCACTGTAAAAAATGACTCAAGTAAATAAATCAGGTTCTCAATTGAATAATCAACATTTGTTGAAACCAATTACAGTATGATTCAATAAACAAACTGTTATATTTGATTCTTAACAAACCTATATTTGAAGTTGCAACCTATTTCTTTCAACACTCAACTTGCTTTCCCCCTTTGGTTAAACATAATAAATAACACAGACACAAACTAATATTTAATGTAACCACAAACTATATGTTGTTATGCATATATCATTGTAGAACTTTGCATGGTGAATACAACAGAACAGATTAACTTGAATGACAATCACCCTCACGCCCCAAATAAGCCACGCATCCACTTCTGATATGCTGCCGTTACACTGCCGCCACCGCTATGCACATGTGGATGAGGTGTCAAAACAATTTAGAAACTTTAAAAAATAAATAAAAATAATCTGTGAAATACATTGTTTAATTACAGACAAATTGAATAGGTTGAACGAACATTGCCAACGTGTATACCAATCAGTAAAAGCACTTAAAATGAACAACAGCGCTGTCCCACTTATTATAGTGTAAAACACACACCTATGCAAGGATATTACAGATGCTGGCTGTGTACAACTTTAAGATTAAATGATGAATACAATAGACCAGATTAACTGGAATGACATTCACTCTAACGGGTGGGCATAAAGTACAACCTGAATGCCATGTCCCCAATAAGCCACGCCTCCAACTCTTCTGTTAGGCTGCGGCCACTACATTTCCCCCACCACTATTCAATGCGCATGTGCATGTGGTGTTGAAAGCAATTTAGAAGCTTTCATTGAATTAAAACGAACCAAAACGTAATTTTCAATTATTCCAATCAGTTAAAGCACTTCAGATGAACAACAGTACCTTCACACTTTTACAGTGCAGTATGCAAGATGGCAGCTTAGCTCGAAGGACTTTCTTGAAAGACTTCTGAGCTGAAAGGTGTTGGGAAATGTGGACTTTAGTTTGAATCCTTTCACAAAACAAATTTGTTTTTATACTCAGAGCTACAGTTTGGTTTCAAATTTACATTTGGATGCATGTGCGCCACAACACAATGCTGTCTATGTTTAAAAACACAATTGTGTTACAATTTTAGCATATGCTTCCTCGCTGCACCAGTTGTATGATACAAAGCCCTTAGACTTTCCATATTTGCCACTAATTCATATCTATACTGTACTACAACTCAAATAGGCAAGTCTGTGTCTCGGAATCTCTCATTTTCTCTTTGTATTTCCAGCTCGGCTCCATAGGCATGCAACTAATTAGAGGCAATACAACGACTGCACAATATATTCACAATGTAAGGAGCCTGATCTTCATAACATCAAACATTCCTTAATGTGTGCTCCGTTATTACAGATGATCATCACATGCCTGGTTGGACTTAGACCAACCACATCACCTCATGTACTGGAGCTGTGGATGATAAATATGATCCACAGCTGGGGCGTTGCATGCCGTTCCAACTGGGGTGTTGCATGCCATTCCAACATTTCTATATTAGACACAGAACTTTGTGATTCACCCATTCCATAGTGTGCGAGTGGGAGGAAAGAGGAAATGTGGAGAATGATGCGTAAGAACATATTGAATCTGTGGAAATGCTTTTAACTTGGGAGGGAGCAAGACTCATCCCGAGTGAACTCATCCAAATGGAATGACATCCAAACCAAAACCAGATCAAAGGAAGTATGGAGAGGGGCAGAGACAGAGAAAAAGAGAGTGTGCAACCGACAGAAATGCAAAAATCCTATTAATCGCCATCAAAACAGCCCTCTTTCTTCCTGCTATGAGACTACAGAGAGACAGTACTGTCAGCTCTGTGCTGCTTTGCCCTACACCCATGTGTATATACAAGCATACATTAGGAAAATGACAATCACGACAATCCAAACTGGAACAAAAAAATCCCCCCATCTCATTGTCCCACACACCAATGGAGGTCAAGAGAGCCAAGACGAGATAGCTCACCACACATCAGCTGAGGGAAGGGGGAGGGAGAAAAAACAGACCTTGCTGTAATGAACCAATCTTCTGCTTGTTGTTTACAATCAACAATAGTCTTGATTTGAAGAGGGGATGGGGAGTGTAGAAGAGAAGAGAAGAGGGATGGAGAGGAGGGGTGAAGGGGCTTATGTTACAGTGGGGAAAAAAAGTATTTAGTCAGCCACCAATTGTGCAAGTTCTCCCACTTAAAAAGATGAGAGAGGCCTGTAATTTTCGTCATAGGTACACGTCAACTATGACAGACAAATTGAGAAAAAAAAATCCTGAAAATCACATTGTAGGATTTTTTATTAATTTATTTGCAAATTATGGTGGAAAATAAGTATTTTGTCACCTACAAACAAGCAAGATTTCTGGCTCTCACAGACCTGTAACTTCTTCTTTAAGAGGCTCCTCTGTCTTCCACTCGTTACCTGTATTAATGGCACCTGTTTGAACTTGTTATCAGTATAAAAGACACCTGTCCACAACCTCAAACAGTCACACTCCAAACTCCACTATGGCCAAGACCAAAGAGCTGTCAAAGGACACCAGAAACAAAATTGTAGACCTGCACCAGGCTGGGAAGACTGAATCTGCAATAGGTAAGCAGCTTGGTTTGAAGAAATCAACTGTGGGAGCAATTATTAGGAAATGGAAGACATACAAGACCACTGATAATCTCCCTCGATCTGGGGCTCACGCAAGATCTCACCCCATGGGGTCAAAATGATCACAAGAACGGTGAGCAAAAATCCCAGAACCACATGGGGGGACCTAGTGAATGACCTGCAGAGAGCTGGGACCAAAGTAACAAAGCCTACCATCAGTAACACACTACGCCGCCAGGAACTCAAATCCTGCAGTGCCAGACGTGTCCCCCTGCTTAAGCCAGTACATGTCCAGGCCCGTCTGAAGTTTGCTAGAGTGCATTTGGATGATCCAGAAGAGGATTGGGAGAATGTCATATGGTCAGATGAAACCAAAATATAACTTTTTTGGTAAAAACTCAACTCGTCGTGTTTGGAGGACAAAGAATGCTGAGTTGCATCCAAAGAACACCATACCTACTGTGAAGCATGGGGGTGGAAACATCATGCTTTGGGGCTGTTTTTCTGCAAAGGGACCAGGACGACTGATCTGTGTAAAGGAAAGAATGAATGGGGCCATGTATCGTGAGATTTTGAGTGAAAACCTCCTTCCATCAGCAAGGGCATTGAAGATGAAACATGGCTGGGTCTTTCAGCATGACAATGATCCCAAACACACCGCCCGGGCAACGAAGGAGTGGCTTCGTAAGAAGCATTTCAAGGTCCTGGAGTGGCCTAGCCAGTCTCCAGATCTCAACCCCATAGAAAATCTTTGGAGGGAGTTGAAAGTCTATGTTGCCCAGCGACAGCCCCAAAACATCACTGCTCTAGAGGAGATCTGCATGGAGGAATGGGCCAAAATACCAGCAACAGTGTGTGAAAACCTTGTGAAGACTTACAGAAAACGTTTGACCTGTGTCATTGCCAACAAAGGGTATATAACAAAGTATTGAGAAACTTTTGTTATTGACCAAATACTTATTTTCCACCATAATTTGCAAATAAATTTAAATTTAAATTTAAAATCAAAAATTAAATTAAAATTTAAAATTTAAAATCCTACAATGTGATTTTCTGGATTTTTTTTCTCATTTTGTCTGTCATAGTTGACGTGTACCTATGATGAAAATTACAGGCCTCTCTCATCTTTTTAAGTGGGAGAACTTGCACAATTGGTGGCTGACTAAATACTTTTTTCCCCACTGTATCTGTTAGGATCTGCCTGTCCAGAGCATTATGAGCCCTGCATCGCTCATTTCATGGCAAGTGCACTGGAACAGATTATTGCCGGCTGTAGAGAGAGAGAGAGGGAGAGAGATGTAGAGAGAGAGGGAGAGAGAGGGAGAGAGAGAGGAAGGGGAGAGAGAGAGGTCTGGTTTTGTAGTCAGAGGTGAGAAAGCAGAGTGAGCTCACTCCAAATCCCTTATTATGCACACCCCACAATTGCCTCACATTAGCCATAGATTTATTTACTTTATTTATTTACTCTGGCATTCAGCAGGTTTCTTTCTCTCCCTCCCCTCCCTCTCCGAAATCATTTCCTGGCTGTGCCGCCTCTCCACCAAAAGCTCTCTAGCCAGTTGAATAGGCAATTGGACTCGCCATAATGTTTTCTACAGATGCTGTCAAATCCTCTGTGACTAGCACTGATTGCCTCGCTCGCATTCGGAGTTGCACCGTTAGCTCGTCTCATGCAGAGTTCATGTATACACACCAAGCCTCTAACTCCAACTCCCTCCCCTTCCATTTTGTCGCACAATTTCCCTGAAAATGCATCTCGAAACCCCCAAAAATTATTTTTGGGGACACAGAGGCATCCTCCATCTTCCATCCTTTGACAGTACAAGAACATCCTGTTTTGTAGCTTTTGGGGGGTCTTCACTTGAAGGTTTACTGTCCAAGATGCCACAGCAGGTCCAGAACAGGAGGAGCCATTTTGTGAGTTTCCCTGGCATGTGTTGATCCCCCGACACTTCCTGCTGCCTACTGTGTTCAGTGAAAGACGAGATGACAATGGACCACCGGGCAAGGGAGGGATGCCTTCACCCAGTGGGGGCCGACAACTGCAGTCATCTGGAGGCCTAAACTTGGCTGAAGGGTTGAGGGATGGAGCTGGAGGGCTGGAGGGGGTAATACAGTTATTGGAGGGACGCGACAAGGTTGACCTCTTTCACCCTTGGCCTTTCTCAATCAGTTTCAATGGCAATGCCAGCAATATGTTGTTTCTCTCTTCAGGGCTGGAGCTATATAGAGTTCAGTAGGGATTAACTGTCCCGGGAGGAACACTTCACATTTCCCACAAAAAATGTATGACAAGACCAGAGAAATGAACTGTCCCCACAATGTTGCACTAATGAGGGCGGCAGGTAGCTTAGTGGTTAAGAGCGTTGTGCCAGTAACCGAAAGGTTGCTGGTTCTAATCCCCGAGCCGACTAGGTGAAAAATCTGTCAATGTGCCCTTGAGCAAGGCACTTAACCCTAATTGCTCCTGTAAATTGCTCTGGATTAGAGCGTCTGCTAAATGACTAAAATGTAATGCAAATACACAACATGCGCAGCAGCAGATTAGCAAAAAATATCATATCCAAACAGGTTGTCACATGGAAGCCTTTAGGCTAGTGTATTTACTTTACTGTTGCCATAAATTCAATGCAGTTAATAAACCCAACAGGAAACCCCTAGCGTATAGCCTATAAAAGGCCTGCACAATTCACTACATAGGCATCTCTGTCACAGACATGAAGTCTTAACAATTCAGAGAGGCATGAGGGAAAATTATATCTTCTCCTGTCCTAGATCCTAGGCTATTTTCCTATCCAATCCCACTGAAACCCCAAATCCGGACTCTCGCATGAAAATCAAAGCACGTCTCTTGCCTATGCATGTGAAAGTACCGCTATAACACCTGCTTCTCTGTGCTGTCTCGTACTTGCTACCCATATGAGAGCTTCTGTAGAGAATGTGTGCTCAACAAACGGAATGAGAGTAGATATGGATATTCTTTTTTTGGTCCCCGTTAAGATAACTTGATTTTTTAACTATTTCCACTCTTCATCTCCCCGTTATTCATGAGCTATCTGTATAATCCTCCACTCGATTTTGCAAAATATGGAACATATTCTGTAATTTGTTGAAGGAGGTGATCTAGCAAGCTTAGCAACTTTGATCATTTGACTTTTGTTTGACTGGTTACAAAGTTTGTATGATTCAACACTATACTCGGGGTGTGCTCTGTGTGTCCTGAGTGCGCTCTGTGTCGCTACTGCTGAAATGCGCTGAATTAATTGAGGAACATGATAACGCTCTGAATTGATGAACGGCCTGTTTCGCAATTCACAACGTCATTGGCGATCAAAGATAGTTACTCTATCATTACTAAATATCAGTTTCATTTGCTCTAAAATCTTTACATTGTGACACAGCCAAGCCGACAAGGTGGCGCAGCGCCCCTCTTTAAAAGCTTTAAAATGGGCACTATCGATTTTTGCTGTATTTCCCGGGACTATCGGGAAAATATGAATTACTTGGTAGATTTCCGGGAAAATATTGATCCCTACAGTTCAGGTAATGGGTATTTAAAGTATTCCAAGCCATTCCAAGGTTGGAGGGTTTATTGATTCCAGTGATTTATATGGAACTTTCACTTAACTGGTGAACTAACGAGACTGCATCACTTCAGCACCTTATTGTACATATTTGGCAACAAGGGCAACCTACAGAATGGAAACTAAAACCGAATTTGGTTTACTAGTATAATCTAGCGTGAAGACTATTAAATGGGTTAAAAACGTCAATGCTTTACTTGTGCTGTGAAGGAATAGATACAACATAAGACCTTGCTTCTTCTGCTTTCACAGGGGAAAAGTATTTATTTGCATACTCAGTTTTATTCAAGTATTTGTGCACTTTATTCTCAACATTCCACGGTCATGTGATGTTAGCATGCCCACATCTCCTAGGGTTAGACCATCCAGCATTGTTTGCTCCACCTCTCTCCTTTGTATGAGCAACCACCACAGGGGTGCGCAAATAAGGGGGCTCACACAACACACAACTACCGCCTCATTTTCATTTTCTTCTTCTTCTTCTTCCTCCCCGTCGAGGCGGTACACAAAGCATTCAAAGAAGAGGTCTTATCTGAAGCCGGTGGAAAGGTTTTAACCCCAGAGCCGGGGCCGGGAAACTGAGGGCTATTCTGCCTCTCCCTCTCCTTCTTTATGGAAGGATCCTGAGCGGAGCGCACAGTGGGCTGCATATTTGTGTTGCTGTGTGCCCACTTTATCCTGTGCCCCCTGCGGAGAGCGACTACGCAGCACAGTGCAAGGGGCCTGCTGGAATGTCTATAATGTGCTGTGGAAACTGTGACTGCTTTTGATTTAAATGGTTTCAGATGCGCCTTTGGAGGCGCGCAGTGAGAAACAGCTGGCTGCTCCGGCTATTGATATGCACAAACGAACAGAGCGAAGGGTCTCCACGGGTTCAAAAACAGGCAGGACCTTGAAAAGTCATTACCCCTCTTCTCCGTCTTATCAGCTTATCATGTAATGATGTGTTATTGATGTGTTGTAGATGGGTTTCCTGTATGTTAACTGCATGGGTCTGTCAATTAGTCCACCAACTGCAGTACTTATTAGTAGGAAACAGCGCTGCTATGGCGTCATCTCACAGTGTGAAACTTGAAACCCAAAAGGAAAGCTTTAAGGAGCTATAAAAAAGAGCATTAATTCTATCCTCCACTGAATTTGCCACAATAACTATATATGCCTCCTTGAAAACTAAAAAAAAAATACTTTAAATTACTTTTGATTAGATGTGTTTGTAGTATGTGCTTGGGTCATCTTAGAACACAGACACAGCCAGTACCCTTAAAATCACTATGATTCCAATGCATTATTCTCATTGAGTGATTAATTCTAAGCAAAATAAGTTTTCAAGGGACTCAACTGTGGATAAGTGTAAAAGAAGAAAGATAACCTGAGTCTATTTTCCCCCTTCAAAACTCTGTCTTCTTTTGCATGCGCTCAGGGGGAGGTGAGAGAGGGAGCAGATATTATTTTGAGTTCCAATGAAGTTACATTTCCTTCCGGGTCCTTTGGCTTGGCCCTTTGCTTGGACTGACACACAGTGAGAGGAGAGAGGGGGGGAATCTAAGAATCAGCAGCCGGTAGGAGTAATATTGTGAGACAGTGAACCCTCCTAACCTAGAGAGAACAGCCAATCAGGGCTCAGTTCTAGCCCGTTCACCTTTGACCCCTCCCTACAGTGTCTGGGGTTGACGCCACTAAATTCCCAACACTAATCAAACCACGTCCACTGAACACAAAGGAAAAGCTAGCAGATAGGTCTATCTTATTATCACCTGCAGACTGTGTCACATAGTAGCTGATAGTGTAGCTTTAGGCTAACACACTGCAGTGATACAGGCTTCATTATATTCACATTTTACTCAGACCCAGACTCATTTTCAGACCACATTCGTTTTGGTCAGTAGAACTGGCTTTATCAATTGGATGTTGTTATTAGGGCAGTTCCACTCAATATGAGATACTATATTACTAATCAGTGAATAGTCATCAACCCTGCCCCTCTCTCTCTCTCTCTCTCTCTCTCTCTCTCTCTCTCTCTCTCTCTCTCTCTCTCTCTCTCTCTCTCTCTCTCTCTCTCTCTCTCTCTCTCTCTCTCTCTCTCTCTCTCTCTCTCTCTCTCTCTCACACGCACAAACACACACACACACACACACATCTCCTCCCCCCGTCTATACCTGCAGACAGTGTGGAGAGGAGATAAGGCTGAATCAAATGCACGTCTCCATATTGATTTCCATGCCAACCAATTTCACCCAATCAAAAAAGGTTACGCCGTGTAGAAATAAAAAAAGGAGAAAAATTGCATGCTGGGTAGCCGTCAGGCAGACAGATCCCATGAGTGAGACAGTTTTGAAATCTGTGGCTAGCCAGCCTCTTCAGCAGAGAAAATTGAAAACAAAATTGCTATCTGACCACTTGAATATCTCAAATAGGAGTTTGTGAAAAGTGGGACTTTTTTTGTTGCTATTTTCTGCACTCTGGGGATGCTTGTATAGACGCTTATAGGCACGCTTGTGTTTCATTAGTTTCTACAGTAAACGGGCGAAAGGAGACAATTTATGCTATTGTGGTTTCTCCATTTAACACAACAGAAAACCTAAATCTCTGTGCTTTGTCTTCTTTTTGAAGTTCAGAAAAATATGATTGACACGAGGAAAACAGAAGACAGAGACTGTCTCAAATGGCACTTTATTCCCTTCATAGTGCACTACTTTTGATCAGGGCCCTATTAGGCTCTGGTCAAAAGTAGTGCACTACATATGGAATATGGGGCCATTTGGGACGCAGTGAGAATCTGTGGGCGGATTTCAGAGCCGTCCTCTCCTCTCTCTAGCTGTGTGATGATGGTCAAGATAGATGTAGGCTCTGGAGGGGGTTTGTGATGTGTCTGTCTGTGTCCCAAATGGCACCCTATTCCCTACATTGTGCACTACTCTTGACAAAGACAAAAGTAGTGCACTATGTAGGGATTAGGCTGCCATTTGTGACGCAGACTCTGTCTGTTATGTGATCCTCCTCTGTTGTTTAGCTTTGACCCGGGTCACTCCTACATGCATTAATGAGCTGATGCAGCGTTTGATGTTGGCCTTCAAATCTCCTCTGGTGCTTTGGCCCTCAGTGTCCACCTCCATCCCCCAATATACACATCCTTGTCTAGGCATCCAGGCATCCATCCACTGGCCCTGCCCCTGCACCACCGTACAGCGGTCTGCTGCCCGGTTCAGTAGTGGACGTGGGGTGTCACTGCACCTTGAGACACAGCATGGTTTTGAGAAAGAGAGAGGTGTGTTTGGGTGTGGAGGATGTTTTCTCTCTTTCTCTTTTTATTATTCTCCTCATGATTTTCCTCCTGTTTTTTCTTAAATTGCCAAGCCCAAACCCCCCATTTTTATTTAGGCCTTCCAAATGCACAATTGCTTTGCTCTGTGAGGCTCGCTCTCTCGTTTCCCGGTATGTTAATGTCCTATGATGATCAGAGGGACGCAGGGATAAATGTGCTGCGCTTTAAGCACTTTGTAGTTTTTATGTTGTTGCCATAGTAACATGTAACTGGAAACCAAAATCAATGTACCGGCTCATAATTTGCATGGAGAAATGGACAACCGAAACAGAACCAGAGAGAGAAAGGAGAAAGCAGAAGAGAGTGAGAAAAAAAAGAGAACAAGAGAGGACAAACCAATGCCATCCCTCTCTGCAGTGCACCATCTCGACGAACCAGTTAAAAACAACTACCGGTACCCATTATTACATGTACAGGAAACACATTCTCCACACTGTCCACTACATGTTTCCCCTTGAAGTGAACTAATACTTAAGTAGGATCTACGTAGCTTCACTGTTCCCTCTATAGGACAGCTCCTCTGCTTTAGTAGACACCATATCCTCATTTCCATCCTATTCAGGCAACGTTCACTTGATATGCACCCTGCATGCTATCGCTGGACTTTGAAGTTGTGCACAGGGCTATGATTAAACTGCCCGACACAACCCCCCTCTCTCTCCAGAACTTCGCTAGGCTGTGTGAGCTACGAGCTATGAGCTACACTGGTATCTGCAGCACAAGCCATCCCAAACACCCAAGCGCTTCTTCTAATATTTCTGCCTCGGAATCTACAGCTGTGTCCCAAATGGCACCCTATTCCATTTATAGTGCACTATTTTTGACCAAGGCTCTATGGCACTATAAAGGGTACAGGGTGCCATTTGGGACGCTGCCTCCGTCTCCCGGTCTTATTAGCCTACTGAGTGCTTAATGAGTTGGTAATTAGCTCGGTGCCTAAATGTGACACTCACTGTATCTCGCCACATCAGAATTCCAGATTGAGGCTCCTCACACCCCTTAATGAACAGGCTAATTTATTCACCACAATCTGTTTGTCGTTTGAGGAAGCAGCTAGGCTCCTGCTCTGGTAAAGACTGTGTGTACCCATGCATCAGACCATTTGTTGAATGCGTCTCACTACAGTACATGATAGCCTGGGATATAGGCTAATGATCAGGGGAAGAGGATAACATTGCCTCCAGCCTAGACGCTGATCTAAGGTTAGTTTTGTGTTTCTCCCACCTACTGGTTAAGGTTCATTGGGGGAGGGTAGGCTGATCCTAGATCTGTACCTATGGGCAACTTGTACCTGGAGCGATCTTCTACCCGGAGGAGAGAGGAGTATGTATGGTAGTATGGAGAGAAGGGACGAGGACAAAGAGGAGAGGGGGCTCAGTATCAAGCTTCTCAGAGTAGGAGTGCTGATCTAGGATCAGTTTTGCCTTTTGGATCATAATTAATAAGATTATATGAACAGGAGGAAGCTGATCCTAGATCAGTACTGCTAATTTGAGAAGCTTGACACATACAGCCCCTGATAGAAGTAGAACAACTAGATGGGACCCCACCTACAGTACATAAATGGGCGGGCCTACATCTTTATTAGTTTTGGCCTGTGATTTAAAACTACTGTCTGTGATTTAAGAAAAAGACAAGGAACTCATTAAAACACACACTAATCCCTTAGATATTAAAAACAATCCAGTGCCATGACATTTCCAGGCATGTGTCCCAAATAGCACCCTATTCCCTTTATAGTGCACTCCTTTTGACCAGAGCCCATCAAACGTAGTGCACTATATATGGAATAGGGTGCCATTTGGGACACAACCAAGGACTTGCATCATGGATCCCCTTAGGTATAACAGCAAGGGGTTAACCCAGCACAGCACAGTACATAAGGGCTGCATAACAAATTGCACACTATTCCCTATATAGTGTACTACCTTTGACCAGGATCCATAGGTCTCTGGTAAAAAGTAGTGCACTATATAGGTAATAGGGGTGCCATTTTGGATGCACCCAAGGAGAACAAACTAACCCAGGTTGGCTGCAGCCCAAGGCAACATGATGTTTGTTAAAGGCTGGCGTGTAATTACCCAGAACACCCTCTTAATCTTTACAGGGCTCTGAAATGTATGGGAGCCATTACAGTAGTGACATCAATAGTTTTTTTTTTGTCATCATGTTGCAACATAGGGCCCTTGAGTATCAAATGGCTTCCCAGCTAGCACATAAAGTTATGAGAACCATATGTTTCTTAGAGCTTGGTGAGAGCATGGTTGTCCTATGGTTATTTTGCATACAACCTTCCCACAAAGTTCTGGGAATGGTGCAGGATACCCAGCTAGCAAATAACGTTGTGAGAACCATATATTTCTTAGCTGGGAATTTCAGTACTTCAGCATAACATTTTCTGCAGGATTCCACATGGTTCTATTTAAGGTCATGTTCTCAAAACATTAAGAAACCACAAGAAAACATTAGCAACGTTCAAAGAACATTATTTAAAAACATATACAATCTATTCTCAGCATCAACAAAACTCTCTCTATCCTCTATCTTGTTAAGTGTGTTCAGGTGTGTTTGCTGCGCCCACTAACACCTGATCTTAATGAGTGCTTGTTTCATTTGAAATGGGGTCTGTTTGAATAGACTAAAACAGCTTTTTATGAGTAAGAAAACATGGCATGCTAGCACCATCATGGTGGTGCAGTGGACTAATTCTATGTATAGAGAACAGAAGGTTTAAATCTCACTGATGCCGTGCCACAATAAAAAAGAAATGTGTTTGCATGATTAATGCCTAAGCAAATGAATTTCCATGTGTTCTATCTGTGCTTGGAGTTCTAAACAATTAACCCAAACTAAGCTAGCAGTTGTATTAAAATACTTATAGAAACATGTTCTCAGAACCTTATTTAATTACCTTCAAATAACCTATAATTTCCGTTCTCAAAATGTTAATAAAACCTCCCAGGAAAACCTTTAGGGAACCATAGTAAAACGTTCTTAGAACCTCCCTGCAACTTAAAAATTTAAGTTCTCAGAACAGGCTAAATCTCAGAACGTTTCAGTTTTACCGGTCAGGAAACATATGGCTTCGTTCCCAGAACCAATGGGAAACCAAAAACATACGTTCCCACAACTTCCAAGGAACCAAATGTGCTAGCTGAGTTAAGTTTCAATGGGGTGCTGGGGTGGGTGAGATTGGCAAACCCACCAAGAGGAATGTTTGGGAATGTGGTGACAGAATTATACTCATCCCAAGAGGGAACATCCCAGAATAAGTGGATGGAGTCAGAAGGAGAAGTGGTAAGAATGGCTGCACCCCAAATGGCACCCTATTCCCTACAAAGTGCACTACTTTTGACCAGAGCCCTATGGGCCCTGGTCAAAGCTAGTGCACTATATAGGGAAAAGGGTACGATTTGGGACGCAAACAATGGGAAAGAATGCCCAGATGAAGTCCAGGTCCCATTCTTGACATATGGGTGGTGAAATTTTCGGCTGACATCAGCTTTGTTTTCCCCAGCCAAACAGCTTTTCTAACTAAATGAGCCTGTTTAGCTGATGACTACAGAGTACACTCATTAGGCTGGCTGAGAGAGACCACGTGCTAGCCGGGTGTGATATCTCTCAAGCCCCAGCCAAGTCAACATGCGTAAACACTGATGACATCATACATGGGAACTCATCAAGCATGACATCAGCGGGTACGCTTGGAGGTTAGAGGATAGACAGAGTAAAGCCAGTAGTGGTTTGGTCTAACCAACACCCTATGCTGGAGACCATGTTGGAAAATATACAGAATATAAGATTTCAATTAAAATATATTCTATTGTTCTTTCTTTCATCTATTAGGTATGTCCCTATAATGCATCTGACTAGTTAAAGGCTCAATACTTAATAAATTAATAAGAAAAACAACAAAACAAAACCCGCACCACATGGCATTTATAAGTGATATTCTTCAAGAATCAATGGGTATAGCAATAATTTAAATGATCACAAACTGCTGTTAATATCACAGATTGGGCCTTTAAACTGCTACAAATTGAATAAATTACCATTGCTGTTATATTGTAGGACTGTTGTGTCAATTCATTCATACAGGCCCATTCAAATTCAGGCCAACAAGGCAGGTGCCTCAGGTGCTGGACAAGAGCAGGAGATGGAGCTTGGTGCTGTAGCCTATAGGTGTGCTAATCCAAGGACCCTGACAGGTGTACACACTAACACACACACAGACACACACACTTCCTCCTCTCTCCTTTTACAACTTAATTGACACACTGCACACTGCACATCAGCCCATGCTTTGACACCAGGTGTCAACCCTGCGTTACACACATACCTGTCCCCCCTCACCACCGCTGAATAGAGGGCCCTAATTAATTTGGGTGTCGGTTCCTCTCTTCCCTCTTTTAAAACAGCCCTGTGTTAGCTTTGATCCATCAGCAGTGCATTTGATCTTTAGTGAGGCTGTTAACAGCACTACTGAATAGACCATAGGGCGCTGATCCGTCTCCAATTACCCTCCCCTCTACTTAACCCCAGCCCCCAGGGGTAACGGCTAACCAGCGCACCCTCGCCCCATCAATAACGACAGAGAGGAGAGTGAGACTTTTAAGAGAGGAAGTGGCTCAGCCCCAAATTATCTTTCAATGTGGCCCCTGTGTCTTGGGCATTCCAAATTGCAAAGTTATGGTTTTGAAAATTGAGGATCCAAGTAAATGTATTATACATTTAGGAAAAACATAACATCCACAAAGACATTTCCAATACATAACATGTGTTAGAATGGTTTGATTAGGGTGTTTTATCATTCAGACACTCGTTTCACGCATCCCCTTGTCAACATATCATGAATATATGAATAAACATAAACACATCCAGTATAAAGTAGATGTACATATAGATGTAACATCCCACTAATTACCCAATGCCACCCATAATGATGTCATCGGGAATAGCCTGGGTTTCATTTCCATATTGTGAATCAAACAAACGCAATCCAAAGAATATTTATTACATATTAGGCCTGATCTCTTACAGACAGAAAGGATATGGTTTTGAGTTCTAAGTCATATAGCAAAACATAATTCCTGATAATAAGAGCATAAGTAAGGATTTGTGCATAGATGTCCGGCCTTTTATGTTCATCTGCAGAATCAGGATTGTCGCCTTTCTTTCTCAAAACATCCCAAGCTGTCCTTAATTAGGGCCCCCAAGGGCCAAATGTTTCCATAAGGGCCCCATTGAAAATAAAACAATACAGAAGTTGCTCCATTGCTGTTCATCCTTAGTAGCAGTTATAAGCATGCACAGCATCTCTCTCTCTCTCTCTCTCTCTCTCTCTCTCTCTCTCTCTCTCTCTCTCTCTCTCTCTCTCTCTCTCTCTCTCTCTCTCAATTCAATTTCAATTTAAATTCAAGGGCTTTATTGGCATGGGAAACGTATGTTAACATTGCCAAAGCAAGTGAAGTAGATAGTAAACAAAAGTGAAATAAACAATAAATATTAACAGTAAACATTACACTCAGAAGTTTCAAAAGAATAAAGACATTTCAAATATCATATTATGTATATATACAGTGTTGTAACAATGTGCAAATAGTTAAAGTACAAATGGGAAAATAAATAAACATAAATATGGGTTGTATTTACAATGGTTCTCTCTCTCTCTCTCTCTCTCTCGCTCTCTCTCTCTCTCTCTCTCTCTCTCTCTCTCTCTCTCTCTCTCTCTCTCTCTCTCTCTCTCTCTCTCTCATATATCTACATATTATGTGAATCATGAATCTAGTTCAACTTCACAGGCCTTTGCACTGAATCCCTGTACAGATCAAGGATGCGTCCCAAATGTCACTCCGTTCCCTATATAGTGCACTATTTTCGACCAGAGCACTATGGGCCCTGTTCAAAAGTAGTGCACTATAAAGGGAATAGAAGCACCATTTGGGACGTAGTTCTAATCTGATCTGGTCTTTATTAACTGCTCCCTATGATGTCTCTGTGAACCTTTTTCCTCCATGTAAAATATATCAACGTTGCACATTGCTGCATGATATCGCTCAGCAGATTTCTCATGAGGGTACTTTAAAAGGAGCAACAATGTCACATGGTCATGCCCACATTTGTGTCTGTAAAATTAATTATGCGAGAAATGGCGGTGGAAATGCCTTTATGCGCAAATATTAATACTAACAACACCCGTGCCAATATATCCTCCAAACACTGGCTTCTCTGGCATTATCACTTAAAAACCATCATATCAAAGTAAACTTGGAGTCACGCGATGATATGGTGTGTGGCCCTTCCACTAAGACTCGGGAAACCATGCAGTTTATTAGGCTAAAGATTAAACAATTTATTATGAACTTCACAGGGTGGTGAAAATGCATGGTGACCTTGATGCTCCTTTCCAATTAATATCGACGGTCTTATTCTGGTGACATGATGATCGATGCTTGACTGCCGTTTGACAATATTCTCGCTCTTATCCATAATAATCTTATAATTTCGACTAGTCTACCCACACTGTATTTGCAAGCTGTTGGCTAGAGTGCATGTGCCAAGACCAGAGTAGGCACATTTGCTATTTAACGCAACAGTTTTTGTGACAAAACTATCAGTAGAGTTCAAAATATGATGGAAACACATTGAACTTTCGATTATTAATCGATACATGAAAACTTAAGCGAAATAGTACAATTTGTGTGCACTAAGTCATCACGCACAGACTTTTATCTGCAACAAGTCCGTTTTGGTGGAAACACACCACTGGTGGGAAAAGTGACATATTTTCTTTATGCAGATTTTAGAATATTCGTATGAAAATCTGTCGCGAATTGGATGGAAACCTAGCTACTGAGGCCCTTCAGGAAAAACCATGTGAAGTTGTGCAGTCAGAACGGTCCCTAACTGTCCAAGGATCCCAATAACCTTTGCTATATCAAATATAGCAGCCTGCCTTCAATATGTTAACTCATAAGTTATACTTACTGTACATCTGACATGTGTTGGTTGGTTGGGGCCTCAAGGCCAATACTCAAATACCAATGGGGATAAGCTCAACTTTCAGAGCCTTCGAACCTTGAAGTTAGTTTTTCAAAGTATCTAAAGCCATGAGAGAGTTTATATATAGATTTACAATTCCACATAATATTCCTTTCAGTTGGTGCTTTCTGCTGTGCTGCTGCCCGGGAACTCACTCAGCCCAAATACACCCTGGAGCCTTTTCTAATGAAAAGACACGATAAGGGGTTAAATGTCCTCAACACACACACACACACAAATGCATTCTAAACATCAGTGGCTACTCCTTGTCCATTTTTGCATCAGAACGAACAGAGGTTCTCCATAAAAGCCTGCAACTTGATGGAAGATTTAAACAATGTACAGAGATGAAACAGTATACTGTGTTTATGGGTGGACTGGGACAAAAGCCAAAAATAAGTGCCTGGCTGTCATACATGTCCCCCCTATCCTAAGGGTTAATTACTATTACATATATAATACAGAGCCATATCAATAAACTGTCAGTACATGTGTCAGTGTGTCTCTCCCTCTCAGTTCTCCCCATGTCCACTAAACTTGACTGCTGCAGCAGCTGAGATGTCTGTGCTGCTAAGCCTAGCACCACTGGGACCAGAAGACCAGTGGACAACACTGCCTGTGCTGGGCCCAGCAACAGCCTAGGGTAACACATTATTTTAATGGTCCATAATAAGCCATTTATAAGGCATTTACAAACCATATGCTTAGCATTTATGAATCATTGCTCCCACATTTGTAAATGTTATTAAGTTAGTTATTCACACATGTATATACATTTCCTTAAACATCCTGTGTTGTGTGCTTGTTCTTTTACCAGGTACTGCAGGAATGACTACCATGACTACCAATGGCATGCCCATCTTTTTGTGAGAAATTACACTCGTCACTCACAAAAAACATTTCTAAAGTATTTCTAAAGTATAAATAGCACTCACTTTAGATTAGGGACTGCAAAAATACTTTACTAATGATTAGTAAATGGTTTATTAATGTGGGAGTAATGATTAATAAATGGTGAACACACAATTTATAAATGCCATATAAATGGTTTATAACGGACCCTTAAAATAAAGTGTTACCTATCCTAGTTGTGAATGAATAAACACATATACTGAACCAAAATATTATCGCAACGTGCAACAACTTCAAATATTTTACTTAGTTACTGTTCATATAAGGAAATCAGTCAATTGAAATAAATGTACTAGTACCTAATCTATAGATTTCACATAACTGGGCAGGGGCGCAGCCATGGGTGGGCCTTGGAGGGCATAGGCCCACCCACTGGGGAGCCAGACCCACAAAAGGGCTTTATTACAGACAGAAATACTCCTCAGTTTCATCAGCAGTCCGGGTGGCTGGTGTCAGACGATCCCGCAGGTGAATAAGCCGTATGTAGAGGTCCTGGGCTGGCATGGTTACATGTGGTCTGCGGTTGTGAGGCCGGTTGGATGTACTGCCAAATTCTCTAAAACGACATTGGAGGCAGCTTATTGTAGAGTAATTAACATTCAATTCTCTGGCAACAGCTCTGGTGGACATTCCTGCAGTCAGCATGCCAATTGCATGCTCCCTCAAAACTTGAGACATCTGTGGTATTGTGTTGTTTGACAAAACTGCACATTTTAGAGTGGCCTTATATTGTCCCCAGCACAAGGTGCACGTGTGTAATGATCATGCTGTTTAATCAGCTTCTTGATGTGCCACACCTGTCAGGTGGATATATTATCTTGGCAAAGGAGAAATGCTCACTAAACAGGGCTGCAAAAAATGTGGGCACAAAATTTGAGAGAAATATGCTTTTTGTGCGTTTGGAAAAAGTCTGTGATATTTTATTTCAGCTCATGAAACATGGGACCAACACTTTACATGCTGCGTTTATATTTATGTTCAGTATATATTAGACAAAGAAGAAAATCACTGAATAAATACCTTATAGATGACCATGGCTTATATAATACCTTATAACAGCCTAACTATATATTACAAATGTTTGCATTTCAAGTGTTCCCCCCTGACCACTTAGCTAACTGTTTAAATATTAGGCTACATATAATTCAATAGAAGAAAACAGAGAGAGAGAGCGAGAGAGACTACCAGTTCCCTAATGTTTCGGCTGTATAATATAGTCAATGGAAGCACTAGGGAACTGGCAGTCTCTCTCCCTCCCTCCCTCTCTGTTTTATTCTATTGAATTCAATATACAGCCAAAATATTATTTCTCACAGACACTGCACTCTGACCAGTAGAACCAAAACTTTTAGCAAATAAGTTGGTTAATTTCACACATTTAGCAGTGTAGGCCACAAGAGCCCTTTTTTGGTCTCTCTAAGTTTTTCAGCATCACCTTTCCGTTTTTCTGTTTTGACTGAGTGACTGAAAGAGTCAGAGCGGGTCTCATTCTCTTTGATGATGCGCCTTTGACTTTGAATGTGAATTTGCACCACTTCAGCTCAGCCAATCCGAAAACAGGCCGGCCGTTGCCCACTGGTCAGCCAAATGCTCAATATAGATCATTAGCGCAAAAGAGAAATGGGCCTCCAGCCGTGTCCATTGTTTTATTTATATGTATATACAGTTGAAGTCGGAAGTTTACATACACCTTAGCCAAATACATTTAAACTCAGTTTTTCACAATTCCTGACATTTAATCCTAGTAAAACTTCCCTGTCTTAGGTCAGTTAGGATCACCACTTTATTTTAAGAATGTGAAATGTCAGAATAATAGTAGAGAGAATTATTTATTTCAGCTTTCATCTCTTTCATCACATTCCCAGTGGGTCAGAAGTTTACATACACTCAATTAGTACTTGGTAGCATTGCCTTTCAATTGTTTAACTTGGGTCAAACGTTTCGGGTAGCCTTCCACAAGCTTCACACAATAAGTTGGGTGAATTCTGGCCCATTCCTACAGACAGAGCTGGTGTAACTGAGTCAGGTTTGTAGGCCTCCTTGCTCGCACCCATTTTTTCAGTTCTGCCCACATACTTTCTATAGGATTGAGGTCAGGGCTTTGTTATGGCCACTCCAATACCTTGACTTTGTTGTCCTTAAGCCATTTTGCCACAACTTTGGAAGTATGCTTGGGGCCATTGTCCATTTGGAAGACCCATTTGCGACCAAGCTTTAAATTCCTGACTGATGTCTTGAGATGTTGCTTCAATATATCCACATAATTTTCCTTCCTCATGATGCCATCTATTTTGTGAAGTGCACCAGTCCCTCCTGCAGCAAAGCACCCCCACAGCATGATGCTGCCACCCCCGTGCTTCATGGTTGGGATGGTGTTCTTCGGCTTGCAAGCAACCCCCTTTTTCCTCCAAACATAACGATGGTCATTATGGCCAAACAGTTCTATTTTTGTTTCATCAGACCAGAGGACATTTCTCCAAAAAGTACGATCTTTGTCCCCATGTGCAGTTGCAAACCGTAGTCTGGCTTTTTTATGGCGGTTTTGGAGCAGTGGCTTCTTCCTTGCTGAGCGGCCTTTCAGGTTATGTCGATATAGGACTAGTTTTACTGTGGATATAGATACTTTTGTACCTGTTTCCTCCAGCATCTTTTCAAGGTCCTTTGCTGTTGTTCTGGGATTGATTTGCACTTTTCGCACCAAAGTACGTTCATCTCTAGGAGACAGAACGCGTCTCCTTCCTGAACGTTAAGACGGATGCGTGTTCCCATGATGTCAAGCAAAGAGGCACTGAGTTTGAAGGTAGGCCTTGAAATACATCCACAGGGACACCTCCAATTGACTCAAATGATGTCAATTAGCCTATCAGAAGCTTCTAAATCATTTTCTGGTATTTTCAAAGCTGTTTAACGGCACAGTCAACTTAGTGTATGTAAACTTCTGACCCACTGGAATTGTGATACAGTGAATTATAAGTGAAATAATCTGTCTGTAAACAATTGTTGGAAAAATTACTTGTTTCATGCACAAAGTAGATGTCCTAATCGACTTGCCAAAACTATAGTTTGTTAACAAGACATTTGTGGAGTGGTTGAAAAACTAGTTTTAATGACTCCAACCTAAATGTATATAAACTTCCGACTTCAACTGTATACACTACCAGTCAAAAGTTTGGACACACCTACTCATTCAAGGGTTTTTCTTTATTTTTACAATTTTTTACATTGTAGAATAATAGTGAAGACATCAAAACTATGAAATAACACATATGGAATCATGTAGTAAACAAAAAAGTGTTGGTGTGACGAGTACTGATATACGAAGAGGCAGGACGCAGACGCAGGAATTAACAAGGTCAAGGTTTACTTAATAATAAGAAAGAGAATAACAAAGAGAGAGTAAACGACACGACACTTAACAATCACACACAACACAATACTGAACAGTCCAGGGCTAAATAGGTGATTATTTAGCCCCCACCCCGGCTCTGGGTTGCTGGGTCGTCCTGAGCCGCCAGGAGGATGTCTTCGTCCACATTTAAAATAAATGCACTGTTGGTTAAGGGCTGTAAGTAAGCATTTCACTGTAATGTCTGCACCTGTTGTATTCGGCGCATGTGACCAATAAAATTTGATTTGATTTGATTTGATCCCAAATGACAGGTGCAACGATGAGAGACGAGGGCAGGGTAGGACCCCCCCAGATCCTTCCTTTCTCCGGTATGGTGCATCCTGGAGAGTGCATCGGCTTTCACATTCTGGGATCCTGGGCGGTAGGACAGAATGAATTGAAAGCGAGTAAGAAATTGGGACCACCTCGCTTGAATAGAGTTCATCCGTTTCGCTGCCCGTATGTGCTCCAAATTCCTGACGTGCTCCTCGAACGTAGCCGAGTAGATCAGGATATTGTCGATGTACACCACCACCTGTCTACTCAGCATGTCTCGGAACACGTCATTGACGAAGGACTGGAACACAGAAGGTGCGTTGGTGAGGCCGTAGGGCATGACGCAGTATTCATAGGGGCCTGAGGTAGTGCTGAATGCCGTCTTCCACTCGTCTCCTTCCCGGATTCGGATCAGGTTGTAGGCACTCCTCAGGTCCAACATGGTAAAGTACCAGGCCCCTTGTAGCTGCTCGATGGCCGATGGAACCAGAGGGAGGGGGTACCGGTACTTGGTGGTGACTGCGTTCAGCCCCCTGTAGTCAATGCATGGTCTCAGTCCTCCATCTTTTTTGGCCACGAAGAAGAAGCTGGCGGAGGCAGGAGAGGTAGAGTGTCTGATGAACCCCTGTTTCAGGTTCTCTCCATGGCCTCAGTCTCCGCCATGGAAAGGGGGTAAATGCGACTCTTCGGGGGGTGTTGTCCCTCCAGCAGGTCAATGGCGCAGTCCCAGGGCCTGTGAGGAGGGAGACACTTAGCCTTTAATGAAGAGAAGACATCGGAGAGATCTGCGTACTCACGTGGAATGTTGGGCTGGAGGGCAGACTCCGGACTCTCCACTGACGTGGAACAACAAACCACCGGCAGGCAGGTCTTCCGGCATGAGGTGGACCAGGTTGTGATCCTCTTGGTGATCCAATTGATGGTGGGGTTGTGTAGTCTGAGCCAGGGCAATCCCAAGACGATCCGGTGAAGGGGTGACATGACGATGTGGAATGACAGCTTCTCGTGGTGCTCTGGTAGTGTGGGAATGGTGATGGTGATGTGCATAATGGTGCCTGATCCAAGGGGTTTATTGTCCAGCGAGGTGACATGTAGCGGAGATGGCAGTGGCAAGGTGGACAACCCCCATTCAGAGACCAGCTCCCTATCTATAAGGTTCCCCGCTGATCCAGAATATATAATTGCAGTAGAAATGGAAGAGAAGGAATAACCAGTCACCGTTATGGGAACTAAAAACAATGGTTTTGTGATAGGAGATGGCGTAATACTCACGAAGCGGCTACGGGAGTCATACCGCCTAGATAGGGAGCTGCCAGGAGATCTGTGGTCTGTGGTGGTGTAGGGGGTGCTGCCCACCTCCATGGGTGAGGACTCGGAGGCAGGACGGCTTCCATAGCTCAGATGGGGTGAGCGTCGATGCTCCGGGAGGTGTTGGGAACGCCGTCTATCTCTCAACATGTCGTCAAGACGGATGGACGTGGTGATGAGGGTATCCAGGTCCATCTCGTCGTCCCGACATGTGAGTTCTGTCTTAATGTCCTCCCGTAAGCCTCTCCTGAAGGCTATGTGCAGAGCACGCTCATTCCAGCCGGAAGACGCCGCCACCGTGCGAAAGCTCAGAGCCCCCTCTCTCTGTTGTAGATGGAGGAGACGCTCACCCCTGTCCTTTCCCTCCGTGGGATGATCAAACACCGCCCTGAACCGAGCGAGGAAGACTGCCGTGGCCCAATCCAGCGCCTTTCCTTTAAGTAGTGAAATCACCAGCGCTATCCTGGCTTGGTCAGATGGATATGCCCCAGGCTGACGCGCCAGATAAAGTGAAACCTGTAGCAGGAAGCCGCTACATTTAGTAGTTTTACCATCATAGCGCTCCGGTAGGGCGAGGGTTCCCTCAGAAGCACGGGAACAGGTGGATTGGATGCACTCGCCGCTCCCTGAGGTGGAACCAGAGCGCTGGGCAGATTATGCAGAGTTTGGAGCACTACCTGCATGGTGGCGTTCAACTGGGCAAGCTGCTGCTGGTGCTGGTCGCGGCACTGGGAAACTCCTGCTGCATCCATTTTTGTGTGGTGTGTGATTCTGTGACGAGTACCGATATACGAAGAGGCAGGACGCAGACGCAGGAATTAACAAGGTCAAGGTTTACTTAATAATGAGGAAGAGAATAACAAAGAGCGAGTAAATGACACAACGCTTAACAATCACACACAACACAATACTGAACAGTCCAGGGCTAAATAGGTGATTAGGGTGCGTTGGGTTTCCATTCCGGTTTAACCGAGGTGGTGCGCTCAGACCAGTGGCTCAGTAGACCACCGAATCAGAGCGCCGGAGAGGAGCAACGGGAGGAGACGTGACAGTTGGAAAAGCATTCCAGGTGAAGCTGGTTGAGAGAATGCTAAGCGTGTGCAAAGCTGTCATCAAGGCAAAGGGTGGCTATTTGAAAAATCTCAAATATAAAATATATTTTGATTTGTTTAACACTTTTTTAGATACGACATGATTCCATATGTGTTATTTCACAGTTTTGATGTCTTCACTATTATTCTACAATGTAGAAAATAGTAAAAATAAAGAAAACCCTGGAATGAGTAGGTGTGTCCAAACTTTTGACTGGTACTGTTATATATATATATTTTATTTTATTTTATTTACTTTACTTTGAGGGGGGGGACAATTTCGAACAGCCCACCCCAATAACAGACGGTCTGGCCTTTCTGGCATCTCATCTGCCAGTATCACAAAATGACGTCGTAATATGGACATGTGCTAGCAGCTAGCATGGGGGACATCAAGATGATTTTCATGTATCACTGGACAAATACCCACAGCAGTACATGGTATTTCTTCAGTGATTTTTCTCGGGGCGTAAGTGCAATGGCCATGTAAGTACTGTATAAGACATGGGGTTTGTTATGTTCCAGCTAACACTAACTACTGGGTTTGCATCCCAAATGGAAATGTAGTGCACTATATTGGCCCTAATAGGGCTCTGGTAAAAAGTAGTGCACTATATAGGTAATAGGGTGCCAGTCTACGTGCCCTTTCAGTCAAACAAGCACTTCTGAAGTACCTTCCAGTGAGCTATGACATCATCCTCACTGTTGCATTGTATACCTTTGAGGCATTTTTGGCTTTCATTCTCCGCGTGGAAGATAAGACCAGACCGGCCCGTAGCCAATAAGAGAGAAGAAAAGCGCAGCCCCCAAAAGAAAAGAGAGAAAAATAAACAGATTTTCAAAGCACTTTTATATCAAGGCATCAAATGCTCGTCGACAATGCAGCCTCACTTTAATTGACATATTGACAACCTCCAGCTTATGATAAGAAGGAGGGAGTGGAGGAGAGGAGATGAGGAGGAGGTGGAGAAAGGAGGGCTGGGAATGAAGAAGATCAGCCTAAACTAACAACAATAACAGAATGATAGAAAGACTTAATTTTCCCTGACAGACGGCTCTTTCATCCGTATATGCCTTGAACTGTACCTTGGTTAATTATTCAACTAGGGTGTTGCTCTGCAGTTTTGGCCCCCTTTTGATGGTGCTCAAAATGGGCTTCTGCTGACAGATAGTGGCCATTGGCGTCTGTTTACCACATACCCTACACAGCAGATGAATACTAAATATTCTCAGCGTGATACTTCTTAACGATACGTTTAAAACATTCAAAAGCAATTTGCATCCGACATTAGGTCCACTTAGTAAAGGAGCAGCCATGGAAGCGCCATCATTCCACACTGTAGTTCCATCAATCTGTCTTACAGCCTCTGCATATGATACATCATGACTTATTCTATATCTCTGAGCCTCTCTAGCCTGTCTCTGCACCTGGCATCCACCAAATGCTGCACTATGTTCCCCTCCACACTTGGCACATCTTGTGGTCCTCTGTAGCTCAGCTGGTAGAGCACGGCGCTTGTAACGCCAAGGTAGTGGGTTCGATCCCCGGGACCACCCATACACAAAAATGTATGCACGCATGACTGTAAGTCGCTTTGGATAAAAGCATCTGCTAAATGGCATATTATTTTATTTTGTTTACACTGAGCAGCTACATGTCCCATTCTTTGACAAATTCTCTGACATTGAAACTAACGAATCCTATCTGTACTTTTCCAGGCAAAACCTTCTCAAACCTCAGCAGCACTGATAAACTTTCACTTCTTTGACCGTCTTTCCTACTGATCAACTTTTTGGCCTCAATCACTCTGCCTCCCTTCACATTTTCTTTAATATAATCTATGGACATAAATATTGGGAGCCCAGTGATGACTCCCCTTAACCTAACATAAGCACCAGGGACATGGCTTTTTGTCACGGATTCTGCCGAGGCTGCTCCTCCTAGTTCGGGCAGGCTTCGGCGTTCGTCGTCCCCGGAGTACTAGCTGCCACCGTTGAATGTTTCTATGTGTGATTGCTTTTGTCTGTCTGTCACACCTGTGTCCGTTTGTGTCTGATTACATGTTCTATAAGTTGCCTGTGTTGTATTGGTTAGGTTGTGTGTTGTTTTTCGCCTGTCCGTTGTGCTGCGTGTTTTTGTATTCTGTTTCTTTGTTATTTGTTATACGCATGGTTTGCGTATTGCTCGCCTCTCTTTGTTTTGAGGCCGTTTACTGTATCCTTGCCTGGTGGTTCTTCTCAGTAAACGTTGTTGGACTAAGCTTAGGTGTCCTGTGCCTGACTTCCACACATCATACACCTCAGCCTTGACACTTTTAATCTTCTTCCCATTAAGCTTTTCTATTTGCAGCATCTTCCCTTACTGAGCCTGGCTACCACAAAATATGAATAATCTACCATTTCCAATGAAACAGGCTAATTTGACTTCACCTATCTCTTTCTCTACAGCATTGGATAGTCAGATAGGGTGTAAATGAGGCCCTGTGGTCTCATCAAACACCATCACTACTTTCCACTCCAACACATCATTACTCTTGCTTCCTACCTTGGCCCTCTTTATGATTTTTTTACTAGACACTCCACTGCTTTCAGTATCATGATCTCTCTTCTTTCTGTCTTTCCACTTCAGACCATTCCGGTCCTTGACCCTCATCCTCCTGCTCCATATCATCAGAACGGACACCCACATTGTTCGCATTTCAGCACAGCTGTTGCTTCTCCAACCTTTTCTCCATTTCGTCCGCAATACTCGCCGCCATTTCGGCTGTCAGACTTCCAAACTTCTCACTCACCAACAACTCATTCACCAAGTCGTAGGTCCCACTGCAAAAACTGGCGCCAAGCCAAAGATTATGGATATACTGACAAGATACATGTCTCTCCCACAGCCATGCATCAACTCAACTACTTCCTGTTCTCTTCCAATAATTAACAAACATCAGGGGTGTATTTTCGTTCATTGGATTCCGTTGCAAAACGTTTTGTCTGTTTTGCTCACGGAAACCGTTTACCGTTTACTCTAGGAACCAAATGGAAGCAAACAGAGCAAATGGAATGAAAGAGGGAGGGACCTACCTGAATTTGTCCAATAGAAAACTCTTGTTTTTGTTGCAAAACGTTTTCCGTTTGGAGTAAACGGTTTTGCAACGCAATCCGATTAATGAATACACCCGACCAATCGGAATAGAGCAAGGTAGTTGCTACTGTAGGTGTATATTCAATTACCAATACAATTCCTAACAACTAATTCACCATATTTTAAAACGACACAACAGTGACTTAGAAAATAATATTATCTCTCATTAAATAATCCTACTGTACACTTGTGTGAAGATTCAGCTGCATGTGAGACCTATCCACATCTGAATGACAACACATCTGGGTAGCATTTGTCGTATATGATGAATGGTGGCAATTATTGCCGTCAACAAAGAGTCCGCTATGCTGCATCGTGTTAGAGGCTTTTATTAAAATCACGAGATTTACAGCATAGGTACAGACCCGCGGTGTCCGGAGAACGGCTCCTCAGATTGCCATGGCCGTTCTGACGTCTCATCGTTTAACCCCTATTTATAAACAATGCAAAAAGAGGGGTGACTCCCTCTTCTGGCCAATCACCAGTCTCCCCTGGGGCATCACCCTCCAAACGCTACATTTGAACTAAGATCATAAAACAACATTCTTTGTTCCTCCAAAACATTTAACAAAGGCATAATCTTCAGATACGATATTCCCCCTTCGAGACGAAATAAACGTCTCGAAAACAAACAGAATAGGATTATGACTAGTAACAATTTATCTTATTGAGTATCTTTAACCTTAAACCAAACACATTCTCCTCTAGAGTGTAAATACCTTTCTATGAAATATGAATAACTGTTGATGAAATGTTAACACATTACTATGAATTATGAACAAACTGTTTATGAAGTGTGAACACATTACTATGAATTATGAATAAATCTTTATGGAGTGTGAGAGCGAAAAACCTGTCCGGCAACCTTTGTTCCAAATCCATCCATCCATCAATCAAGACAGTAAAATTCTCTCACGGTCCCTCTGCCCCAGGCAACCACCGCGGTACTCCAGATAAACTCATAAACCATATAAATACATTTGAAACTATGATGCCATTAAATACACATGTTTCCCTGCAAACAAAATCCTATCCAGAAACATCCACTCTCAGGCTGGTCAACCCATAGGACCTGAAAGGGACTCTCTCCCTGCCTAAACGTCCTTTCCCTAAACCCCACCGAAATAAACAAAAGCATCTAAGATCCTCATCTGTATTCAATAACATCAAACATCCTTCTACTAAAATCAATACCTAAGAATATGACACAATTATGTATTACACATCAAATATGTCTATATTTCATTGCAGACACTGGAATGTAGTCCACTACACTTCATCTCCTCCGTAGTCTCCACCTCCACTGCATCGTTGATGATGGAATCGAAACCTTTCCACACCCTCCTTGTTCCATCTCCTCCAGTCATATTGTCCCTTCATATTGTCTTTGTTTGAGTCACATGTTCCCCCAAATGCTTCTGGAATGAAAAGAAAAGAAACGACCAAACAGTATCCTTTGCAAAACAACCACTTTCAAATTAAACCTCAATTTCACCTAAGAATTTTTAAAAAATGATATATAAATGATGCATGAATCACATTATCCATTCCCCCTTTTGATTCATAAATCATACTAAAATCATACTAAAATCACCCTACAAAATGTTTTCCTTGAAACAATAAAAATAAAATGATTCAAATAATCAAAAAGGATATTTATCCATCAGTAGGCCACTTGTCCATCTTTATCCAGATCAGGAACAGTCAACACCGGCATCTGAGTGTTGTCTCCAGGAATCATAGCTTTCTCAAAGGTCAGTTACAAATTACAAACATCATACAGTGTTATCAAAGCTGCAACTAAAATCTGACCCATCACTGCCCCTACTGGCCTAACTGATCTTGCAACCAAATGCATCCCTGATATTTTCCCATGTATATATATATATAACCCCAGTAATATTCTCTGAACTATCCGGACCCAAAATATAACAAATATTTATCAATATGATCTTCCCAAATGTTTGCACCATACCATGACTAAAAAGTCCAAGTCCCCACTTCTCTCCCAGACTTATTCTCCAATGATAGGCTTGAAGACTATGACATGTAGCCATGTCACCCCTTTTTAACCCTAGATTTAGCTGTGTCCGTGCTATCCCTCTTATAATAGTAGAAACCTCATATAGAAGCTTCAACGTTGACATGTAACCAAATCCTGTCCATCCCTAATGTAAGAATATAGATGCTTTATCACCCCCAAACCCCTAAATATCTCTAAAATTCCCCATAGTCACATTGTCAGTCAAAAGCTAATCTTTTAACCATCAAAGTCCTGCTCTTCTTACTACCTGGTATATAAAAATTAACCTATTATTTGTCATTACTACCCTTAAGTTCATACTTATCCAAAGTTATACTATACTCATCACACTCTGATATTCCCATAAACATACCCCTTACCTCATATGTTTTATTAGAACAACAACAACTTTTATCTTCACTGGTTCACCTGAATACTTCAGGTTTCCACTGTTACCTGACTTTACTTTCCATCTAACAATTCCCATAGGGTAATCCATTTACCCAAGAACACTTAAACCCTAGGCTTAAACCACTGTTCTGACAACGACATTATTTTATCGGTCAATGACTGTTGCCGATACCACAGTCATGACAAAGCATAACTCTAACCCATACCTGACAGAGGCCGCGCGACCGTCTAACACGTCTTGGGCTGGCATCCCCAACAGACATCAACCCTCAAGATTCCTCACTGATTCTTACAGAATGAGTTAATCTATCTCTAATTTTCACAACAGAGGAACGAGCAGTACTGATCAGATACCCCCCACCTCTGTCATCAAAATCAAAAGACCCCATCCTGCAGCTTCCATGGTGAATCTATATTCTCCATTTCAGATTAATCTATATTGTTTCTATCTGTTCTCTTATTTTAACCCCATTCGTACCATAACCTCCTGAGTCCCTCTTGCTACCTCTACTTTCAGAACAGTTGTTGTCATCCTTCCTACATTCGCTATTACCATCGTATCATTAATCCCTTCCCAAAGTTACCATTAACGTTGTTGATTTAGTTGATGAATTAAAACCCTTAATTCCCTCTAGTGGGAAACTACCAACATCCTATTCGATTATTCCCTGTTGGAGTGACTACTGTAATAAACTTATCCTTAACTCCCTCTGTGACTGTGGAACGTTCTACAGACTTCAAATCTTCCATTATAAGCATCACTTTACGAATTACATAGCCCTTTAACCAATAATTCTTAACCGGAACAAATTTCTATGCTTTCACTAGATAAGTACACATTCTCCCTGATCTTTATCTGTAACCTTACGCAAAATAATCCCTTGTTTGACTAAGTGCAACAGCTTCTACTTCTGATCCTGCTAACAATACTTATTCTCCCTAATTATCTCTCTCTCTCTGTGAAAGAAACGTCATCATCCTAAATGGCATATTATAATTATTATTCTCCTAACCCTAATAACAGTATTTTCCCCCTATAATTGATGCTGGACCCTTATAATCAAATGCGCTATATTTATGACTTTAATAACTATCAATGTTGAAAGAGTTAAATTACTTCTCACTGTTGTTTTAATAGACTCACGTGGTGATGTCATTATTGTTACTTCCTCATCCCTAGTTTTCCCAAAGCTCTGAACTCTTTACTTGTACTTCCATCCATCACCACTAGTGTCACTTTTTCCCCCTTTCAGTTCTACCTCTAAACTTTAAACCTTTTGATTATAACAAAAGGTACCCACAATTACCTTGATCTTTCTATTCTAAAGTGTCATTCATTACTGTTCTCTCTCTCTCTTACTACTAACTTTAAAACTTAGCTTACTGTCTCAGAGTTCCTTCAACCCTAATCTACTCCTAACTTATTTTAATCTAATCTTCTCCTCTCATAACATTTAAAACCTTTTCCCCTGATTTTCACAAAATCCCTTCCCCACCAATTTTTAGAATACGTGATTGGGAATTCCCCACCTGCTCCTGACTCCTTTACACAGACTTGGCAAATGACTAAACACCTTTAGCCTAACCTCAAATCTCTTGGTGTAAGGATGTAACCCAGAATAACAGTCACTCTATTAAGTTTATTTCTCAGACAGATTGTCTAACAGGCAATCTAATAGATTATCATCCTTCCTATGATATTATCTTTTAAGCAAATGATTCCCAAAAACCCTACTTCTTAAAATATTCTACCAGACAGTCAGTCGTCTAGTGTGCCTCTGATTGAACACTTCAATTTACACCATGCATCTCTTCCCACAATGTAATTGATATATTGTCCTAATATTAGTATGTCTATTTTAATTCCTATTTGACTTCTATAGCAGAGCTCAATTGATTCCTTAAGAGTAATTAAACTGTTTTACTACCTCAAATCCCTATCCTATCCTAATTAGTTAGATGTTTAATTAGTGAGATGTTTAACCTCTTTAGGCTGAACCCAGATAAGTTTTTCCCCTATTCACTATCACTTCTAATGGTCGGTTGTTTTTACTTCAATTGTTGGCTATTTTCTCTTCTTCTCTAATCGATGCTCTCAGCTGATACCCCCCTTCCGGATATTCTAGGCACTCTAGAATATTTAGGGTTCACCTGGAGAACAGGTGATCTTGAATTGCCCCTGTATCTTCCTTAAAAATGTTCTCTTGTTTCCTCCTGACTTGTTGCTGTGGATATGGAACATCTGGTACCCCCTTGGCTGGTACAATTGCACTTGACATTGTCCAGTTGAAGCTGTAACAGTGATTGTTGATTTGGTTCACTCTGATTCTTCATAACCAAAACTTCTCTTCTCCACCAGTTGTATGATTGAGTTTTCAGAGTTTCTTCGTCTTGTTCTTTCTCGTTGTTGACATATCAGTATTCTTCAAAAGGTTATCTTCTAAGTTCTGTTCTTGAAATATCATCTTCTTACTAGTGGCCTTTCCTTTGGCCTCACTGTATTATTCTTCTCCTTCAATTCTTGAGGTCTTCATCCAGTCGTGTTACTTCTTCCACTTCTCCATTTCTTCTTTGCTCTTGTACCTTCAACTTTCATCAGAGATCAAATCTCTAGTATCCATTTCTTCTTTCCTCTCTTGCCACTTCCTTCTGATCACAGAGTCACCTCCACCCATGGCCTCTCATCAATCACTCTCATCTTCATCCTCCCTCATCTCCTTCACGTTCCATCCTCCTTAACCTCCCTCTTTTTCCCAGACATTCTCCTATTGTTGGGATCCTTTTCTTCATCAGTTTTTCTTCTCTTCATCTTTATCTTCATCTTTCTGAACCTCATTCTTCTCTTCGTTTCCAGACATCTCGGTTTTTCTTCCTTCTGGAGTTTTGAATTCATCTTTACCGTCGTTTCTGCTTGTATTCGTCTTCATCTCTGATGCCATAATCACTCTCCTGGATGATGACTGTAAGCTGAGAATAAACCTCCCTAAGCTCTACTTTTTAAACCTATCTTATTGCTGACATATTTTATCAATTTCTGTTTGAGAATGAAGGGCAACTTTTGTTTCACTTGCCAGATACCCTAGCAACACTTTAATTAAAGGATTACCACTATTTCAACCCGTGTAATGACTTTCATAGTCCTGATATATTTTTCCCCATTGTAACAAGCCTTTCTATTCCTTTATTGTGAACTATCCTATTTTAGACTATATAACTTATGTAGGCTTCCCCCCTGTAATTCTTAATATAACCTAAACAACTAAAAAAAAAAAAGTTTTTTTTTTTTTTTTAAATTTTTTAAATAAATAAACGGACGAAAATATGACTATCAAAAATTCAATTCAATGTTTTATTCAAAACCCACTTCCAATAAAACTTAAAAATCAATTAAAAATCTAATTTAAAAAAATGAATAATTAAAATCAATTTTTATTTCCCTATCTTATCAATTTAGCTATTAATGGCTCTCTCACCATAACCCATAAAATGCAAGTATTAAACTTCAGACTATAATCCTAATACAAAGCCTGTACCCCTACAACACTACAATCCCCATAACCCCTTGTTTCTTCCTATGATATAATCCCCAAGTATCATCATTGCAAAATAATGTCAGTACCTGATTTCCAATCGAACTGTAATCCAGCCCAGTGATGTACATAGCCTCCAAAATGTAAACTTTATTAAAATAGTTTTTGCCAAGCCTATGCAAAATTGTCATTTTATCACATTTCTTTAAATTGGAAAATGTTGTAACCTAGCCTGATATCTGATCCTCTGCCTGCGTCACACCTTGTCACGTCATGTGACGTCACGTCACGCCACGCACACGTCAGCCCCTCCTCTCTCTCTCCTCCTGTCGTCTCACCTCGCTCCCTGTGTCTCTCATATTTCAAAAAACATAGAAACACAGAATCACATTTTAGTAGTTAATGCAATTAACCAAGTTATCCACATTCAATATTCGTCCGTTCTACATTCGCTTCTAAGACTTTAACTCAGGACTAATTATAGATCACTCACAAACATTTTGATTTTAATCCGTCATTTAATTATTTAATTCAATCTATTATAATCCGTTATCATATATTTAATTTATAAATTCAATAGGTCCCAAAACAAGTTTCATCTTAACCCACCGCCGTTTAAACTTATAAGATTCGTGTTAAAATCTCTTTATGCGTATTTGTTCCGTCGTCTGTGTTCCTCTGTCTCCCCCTGCAGTTTAACCAATGTGTTGTTTTGCAGAATCCCACGCATGCGCAAATATCATTTTAACCTCATGCTTGAGTTTTAGCATCCCCTCGTGGTGTCGTTTAGTGCCGTAAAACAAAACGTTCCCTTATCTCGTGCCATAAACTCCCCTTTCTGTAGTGTAGTGTCGCAAAATTAAACGCATGCGCACATCCATTCAAGCCCATGCTTACCACATAATAAAACGCCCGCGTTCTACCTCAGTTTCTCTATTTTACACCTATAGCCAGACAATAACACATAACATAACTAACATTTGCGTAGAACTTTCAGTTCCACCTACATACAAACGAGTTTAAGAGGCTTGAATCCCATCGCAGTGGACCTCCAAGGTTGAAGTTATCATGTAGCACGCAACACATTTAGCATTTAGCCTTTAGCATTTGCTAACTGCGGCCTACGACATGTAACAAAACCCGCATTGCGTCTTTAATTGATTACTGTTTCGTTTGCCCTAAATTTATTCTGCCGTGGGTATAGGCTATTTCTACGAGCGATCCCCCCCAATGCAACTATCCCGTCGAACAGAAACTGAGTAAGCCATCCCCAAGAAATGTTAAACCAAACCCCAGTCCAAGACTGACCTGGAAAGTCCTAACGCCCTTCCAGGATTTTGGCCCACCATGCGGTCGCCTCGTCACGAGGGCTTATCTAAACCTGCAATGCTCTAAAATGTATACATATCTGAATTTCCCATTGTCACCCGTTACCAATGGACCATCTTAATGCTCTAAATTATCATTGTCACTCGTTACCAATGAAATCTATCTTAATGCTCTAAAGTATCATTGTCACTCGTTACCAATGAAATCTATCTTAATGCTCTAAATTATCATTGTCTATTGTTACCAATGAAATAACATTTTAGCAGACTCCAGTCGACCGCAATAACGCCACCGAGGCCAAGTCGAAATGGAACATCTCTCCAGTGTACACAAGTCATATCCAATCTAACAAACTCCGAAGCGGTAAGAAAACACTCACCATTTTTGTTTTGTTTTTTCCCACGCTTCAGAGTGAGTCAGCCCGGCGATTGACTGAAACACAGAAGAGACGCAAACCCAGCCCCACGTTGGGCGCCATTATGTCGTATATGATGAATGGTGGCAATTATTGCCGTCAACAAAGAGTCCGCTATGCTGCATCGTGTTAGAGGCTTTTATTAAAATCACGAGATTTACAGCATAGGTACAGACCCGCGGTGTCCGGAGAACGGCTCCTCAGATTGCCATGGCCGTTCTGACGTCTCATCGTTTAACCCCTATTTATAAACAATGCAAAAAGAGGGGTGACTCCCTCTTCTGGCCAATCACCAGTCTCCCCTGGGGCATCACCCTCCAAACGCTACATTTGAACTAAGATCATAAAACAACATTCTTTGTTCCTCCAAAACATTTAACAAAGGCATAATCTTCAGATACGATACATTCATTAGTGCACACCGTAGCAAAACGTTTTGCAGTGGAAAATGAAAGCAAGCATTTGGACAAGTTCAGGTAATCCCTCCCTGTTTCAGTCAGTTTTCTTCCGTTTAGTGCCTAGTGAACCTGCATGGTTCTCACTCACTGGGACCAGCAGAGGCTGCTAAAGGCCTCCTCTCACAGTGTGCTGATGTGCATTTGCATTAGTGGCTCTAAATCTATGGTATGTACACCTGCTTAATACCCTCAACCATGTTCCTGCAATTGTAACCTCTCACTTATTTAACGTTATGATGGGAATACATCTCTGCTTTAGACCTGCTTTAGATGTGAAGAGTTTGAAGCAGTATAATATTTACAATAATATGCATTTGTGTTTGATGAACAGCTATAAAAGGAGTGGCTTTGCATGTTTGGACATGTTTGATTTCAGAATGCTTGTCCAAATCACTCAGGCATGGGAATTGAAATGTACCCATCATTCACCTGATAGATGATTTCCTATAAATAATGAACACAGATGGTCCGCTTTAGCTTAGGGAACCTACTGTACTGTAAACCAAAGTCTGCATCCCAAATAGCACCCTGTATAGGGAATAGGGTGCCATTTGGGACATACACATTGCATTGGCATCAGGCTGTGCCAAATGGGGGAAGAAACTGTTTCCTTTTTCTCCCGCCTTTCCTTTTAAATGGGGCGGCGCTTCCCTCTGTATCTTTACTGCTCCTCTCGTTTGGTTTGGGTCATGTCTGGCATAGCTGCGGTCTCGTTAATGCTTTCTACAATTCAGCGCATCTGGAGAACCTCCCGCGCACCTCGCAGGGAACTGTCTGGAACCCACTGCGGAGGGAGTAGCAGAATGTTAGCCCGCTAGTCTAGAACACTGTAGCTATAGGTACTACCCATATTTTCACACCACCTCAGTGAAGCCGAATCTTGTACAAACAAACCTTCTCGCTCCTACTCGCTCCATCGCAAACCTCTCTGCCTGAGCTTGCTTAGGGTCTCCGGGGACTCTTTCTGCTTGTTTCCATACATGGTTTTTACTCTCCGCAAAACTCCCATAGCAAATCTGTAGGGAAAAGGGGGAAATTATACGCTGTAAACAACATTTTGGAATCAGAGGGAGTACTATGCTATCAACCCTTTGATGTGCGATTTTAAATAGATTGCTTCAATAAGCTCAATTTGAAGCCGCAAACAGCACAATACCTCATTGTTCTTAAGAGTTGGACTGATCTAATCTTAGGTCTTCAGAAGTCTCAGAGAAGAGGACACATTGTCATCCCATCACGTTTGATGCAACAAACTCGTGATGGCTTTTAATCAGATTTCCACTAGATTAGCGCAACGAAAATGAAACGAAGCAGATCAAACAAGATGAAAGAGTTGTTTATAGTATTACACACACACAATCCTCTTTTGTCATTGAAGTAATAACTGGAAATGTTCTGTGGAACTGTGTTATCATACAGTAGAATCATCCATCTGGTGGAATGTGTGTCATAAGCAATTAGATGGAGATGTTTCATGATAAATGGTTTATGTCAATGGTTCAGATCACAACCATTGGTAAGGCTTCCAGGCTCAATTTGTGAATGTACAGTGTTTGGTGTATAGCAATAGTATGGGTGATATTAGTGATGGGGGGGGGGGGGGGAATCAATAAAATAACATATCAGAATATTATTTTTGATGATAGGGTCCGCTGTAGCTCAGTTGGTAGAGCATGGCACTTGTAACGCCAGGGTTGTGGGTTCGTTTCTCACTAACTATGCACTCACTAACTGTAAGTCGCTCTGGATAAGAGCGTCTGTAAAAATGTAATGATATATCGTATCGTTTTGACAACATCGCAATATTGTTTTTGAGCTAGTTGGCTGTACCTGCACCAAATCTCCAGTATTTTTCCTTCATAGCTTGTTCTCCATCTTCCTTTTAAATAGGGAGCCATTTTGTTTATAGCACTTTTATTTCCATGACTTTTCTCATGGCTCTCTGTCTCTTGTCCCATATAGTGAGCAATATGTTTGGAACATCGAGTCGCAAAAAAAACACAGTATCGAATTGCAATAACTATAGAATCGTGAGAATCATGAGATTCGCAATACATATATTGGCACCAAATTATTGTGATAATATCATATTGTGAGGTCCCTGGCAATTCCCTCCCTTGGTGATATTAGTGTAACATAAATTGAATCTGAATTCAATTTCTGTTGGCATTAATATCACTCCATACAATTGTTCCACCAATATTCATTTAGGTCAATCAATACACAAAACCCCAGCTCATTTAACAACACAATACACTTTATTTCAACCAGGTAACACGGAGAAACAAAGCTATTCCTCCCAGTCATCAGTAGCACCACTGTACAAGAATCCCCTCAGCCTTGTAAGAGTTCCGAGTTCTGTTGAGCTAAGCAACCAAAGACACACCCAGCAAAAACACAACAAAACACAAAACTCATGCGACCTTCTATCTATGGGCACAAGCAAGAGATGGATTCTGAAAATGCCACGCTGTGACTTTTCCGGAGCTAATCTATTCTATTTAATGTACTTCTAAGGCTCGGCACTGAAGACACAAGCTGGGTTAGTCCTATATAACAGTACCAAGATGAACGGAGATAAAGCACATAGTGGTCCTTGAAATGTATTTATTTCCTTCAAGTCTCCAACGTTTGAAATGGGATGCAGTAGGGGCATTTATTAAGACTTTCCTGCTTGAAGAAATTCATATTTTTTTATTTCAAATATATATTTACTGTTGAGTTTATGAGCTTTTGACAGTAGTTAGTGGTTGAACTGTGGGATTTTCTGCACTAACGACATCCCTGAAAAGGTTGTCTCACAGTTAAAACTAGTTGTAAAGAGCATTTCACATCCAAGGTACTCCTAATCGGGACGTCAAACTGAAAAGACCAATACAACAACACTACGGTCAGTGACTTTAAAGCAGTAGCGGTCCTTTTGATGCAAATGCAATGGCGAGGAGGACTACAGATCAACCCAGCTGAATTCCACCCTTGTATATCTGGTGTACACACACACACACGCACGCAGACGCACACACACACACACACACACTGACCCGTCTGGTCTGTCAGTATCTTCCCACTCTAGTATTGACTCTCTGGCCGACAGGCCTGTGCGTTGGGGTGTCTGGCCCGCAGAGGAGCTCCGACCCTGGGCCTCAGCCCCGGACATCAAACAGCCCTCATGGAGGATGTTAATATTTGCTCAGGTGCATCTCTGGGGTCTCTGCTGCTTTGAGCATATAAATACAGCAGGGGCCAAAGGGCTGTCTGGATGTGGTGTCTCTGTGAGAGAGATGAGGGGTAGATCCACACACACAAGCACACACACATGCATGTATGTACTCACCCCCCCTCATAAAATCCCCCCCCACACACACACCCTACAACACAACCATACCCCTCTGTCCATATGGCCAGTCTTTGAACCCCCCCTCTCTTCTTCTCTCCTTTCTTCTGGGTGACCTTGTGATCTGTGACCTCCCTGCGGTCAGGGTGACACGGTCGAGACAGCTGGGGACAACAGGACCCACGCCGACCCCCTCCAATCTAAACCTCACCCCCTACATCCATCCCTCCATCCCTTCTATCTCATGGCCCTCTCTCCCTGCCTTTGAACTTCTGTTGCTACACTCCCCCGGGGGCGCTAGCATGGGGAACCAGCCATTTCCAGACAGAGCCTCTCAATGGAAACCGGAGAAGATGTTTGTTTATTAAATTGTCAAATCAAATCAAATTGTATTGGTCACATGCGCCGAATACAACAGGTGTAGATATACCGTGAAATGCTTACTTACAAGCCCTTAACCAACAATGCAGAGTTAAAAAGTATGAAAAATGTGCTACAAATAAAAAAGGAAATAGTAACACAATAAAATAACAATAAAGAGGCTCTATACAAGGAGTACCGGTATCGAGTCAATGTGCTGGGGTATGAGGTAGTTGAGGTAATATGTACATATAGGTAGGGGTAAAAGTGACCAGGCAATAAGGATAGATAATAAACAGAGTAGCAGCAGCAGCATATGTGAAGAGTGTGAAAGTGTGTCTATGTGTGAGTATTTGTGTGTGTGTGTGTGGTCAATATGCATGTGTGTGTGTGTTTTGTGTGTGTGAGCGTATGTAGTGTGAGTGTGTGTGTGTGTGTGTGTGTTGGAGTGTCAGTGTAGTATTTGTGAGTGTATGGGTAGAGTCCAGTATGTGTGCATAGATTGTGTTATAAATAAGGAGATAAGATTTTCCACCCTTATTATTCTCTATCTACCTCACTAGGCCTTTATCTCTTCTATCAGTTCTACAATCCACATGGCTATCACTGATTCTGGTGGCGGCCTACAAAAGCCTAAAGCTCCACACACACACACATACAGGCGCATGTACAGCACACACAGACATACACACTGTTTTTACATACGGGGGAAGCCAACAGCGGCATAACCGAGGCTGGAAGTAGTTTATTCTGTGTTCTGTTAATAAGATCTAACCCCATGGCCTCCTTGCTGCCAGCCAACGTAGATAGAAGGATGTGGAATCTCGGAATTCCATCCAACCATGTCATGCAGAGCAATCAGACTTAAAGGAAAAATCAACTCAAAAACTATATTTTGCTATTGTTTTATTAGTACACTGTTGATACAGTCAAAAATGTTTTGCATGTCAGCAGTAAAGTTTTCAAGATATTTTCACTGGCCATATCACGATGATGCAAAAACATACAGTGGGGGAAAAAAGTATTTAGTCAGCCACCAATTGTGCAAGTTCTCCCACTTAAAAAGATGAGAGAGGCCTGTAATTTTCATCATAGGTACACGTCAACTATGACAGACAAATTGATTTTTAAAAATCCAGAAAATCACATTGTAGGATTTTTTAGGAATTTATTTGCAAATTATGGTGGAAAATAAGTATTTGGTCACCTACAAACAAGCAAGATTTCTGGCTCTCACAGACCTGTAACTTCTTCTTTAAGAGGCTCCTCTGTCCTCCACTCATTACCTGTATTAATGGCACCTGTTTGAACTTGTTATCAGTATAAAAGACACCTGTCCACAACCTCAAACAGTCACACTCCAAACTCCACTATGGCCACGGCAAAAGAGCTGTCAAAGGACACCAGAAACAAAATTGTAGACCTGCACCAGGCTGGGAAGACTGAATCTGCAATAGGTAAGCAGCTTGGTTTGAAGAAATCAACTGTGGGAGCAATTATTAGGAAATGGAAGACATACAAGACCACTGATAATCTCCCTCGATCTGGGGCTCCACGCAAGATCTCACCCTGTCCGGTCAAAATGATCACAAGAACGGTGAGCAAAAATCCCAGAACCACACGGGGGGACGTTGTGAATGACCTGCAGAGAGCTGGGACCAAATTAACAAAGCCTACCATCAGTAACACACTACGCCGCCACGGACTCAAATCCTACAGTGCCAGATGTGTCCCCCTGCTTAAGCCAGTACATGTCCAGGCCCGTCTGAAGTTTGCTAGAGTGCATTTGGATGATCCAGAAGAGGATTGGGAGAATGTCATATGGTCAGATGAAACCAAAATAGAACTTTTTGGTAAAAACTCAACTCGTCGTGTTTGGAGGACAAAGAATGCTGAGTTGCATCCAAAGAACACCATACCTACTGTGAAGCATGGGGGTGGAAACATCATGCTTTGGGGCTGTTTTTCTGCAAAGGGACCAGGACGACTGATCCGTGTAAAGGAAAGAATGAATGGGGCCATGTATCGTGAGATTTTGGTGAAAACCTCCTTCCATCAGCAAGGGCATTGAAGATGAAACGTGGCTGGGTCTTTCAGCATGACAATGATCCCAAACACACCGCCCGGGCAACGAAGGAGTGGCTTCGTAAGAAGCATTTCAAGGTCCTGGAGTGGCCTAGCCAGTCTCCAGATCTCAACCCCATAGAAAGTCTTTGGAGGGGAGTTGAAAGTCCGTGTTGCCCAGCGACAGCCCCAAAACATCACTGCTCTAGAGGAGATCTGCATGGAGGAATGGGCCAAAATACCAGCAACAGTGTGTGAAAACCTTGTGAAGACTTACAGAAAACGTTTGACCTGTGTCATTGCCAACAAAGGGTATATAACAAAGTATTGAGAAACTTTTGTTATTGACCAAATACTTATTTTCCACCATAATTTGCAAATAAATTCATTAAAAATCCTACAATGTGATTTTCTGGATTTTTTTTTTCCTCATTTTGTCTGTCATAGTTGACGTGTACCTATGATGAAAATTACAGGCCTCTCTCTTCTTTTTAAGTGGGAGAACTTGCACAATTGGTGGCTGACTAAATACTTTTTTTCCCCACTGTAATGATGATTCATTTTTGCATCATCATGATGATGTGGCCGGTGACACTTTGCTTCTTGTAGGTCCAATACCTTGAACACTTGACTGCTGACATGCAAAACATTCTGGGACTGTATCAACAGTGGACTAATGAAACAATAACCAGCATGGGCAGTGCCATTTAGGCTGTCCCCATTTTAAAGTAGTCCATTTTCTTCTTCTTCTTCATTGGCTGATTGCTCCCAACTTATAGGAATCCCCACCCAGTTGACAACTTAATGGCAACGTCCATGCTAAAATGGGTTCAATCCATGATGAGTCCTCTATCTCTATGACAACTGGCACAACTCCGATATACACTACCAGTCAAAAGATTGGACACACCTACTCATTCAAGAGTTTTTCTTTATTTTAACTATTTTCTACATTGTAGAATAATAGTGAAGACATCAAAACTATGAAATAACACATATGGAATCACGTAGTAACCAAAAAAGTGTTAAACAAATCAAAATATATTTTATATTTGAGATTCTTCAAAGTAGCCACCCTTTGCCTTGATGACAGCTTTACACACTCTTGGCATTCCCTCAACCAGCTTCACCTGGAATGCTTTTCCAACCGCCTTGAAGGAGTTCCCACATATGCTGAGCACTTGTTGGCTGCTTTTCCTTCACTCTGCGGTCCAACTCATCCCAAACCATCTCAAAACAAATGATTGTTTGCACTCACTAACTGTAAGTCGCTCTGGATAAGAGCGTCTGCTAAATTACTAAAATGTAAAATGTAAGCAAAACCAGATGGGATGGCGTATTGCTGCAGAATGCTGTGGTAGCCATGCTGGTTAAGTGTCACCTTGAATTCTAAATACATCACAGACAGTGTCACCAACAAAGTATTCCCACACCATAACACCTCCTCCTCCTCCATGCTTCACGGTGGGAACTACACATGCAGAGATCATCCGTTCACCTACACCGCGTCTCACAAAGACACAGCGGTTAGAACCAAATATCTCCAATTTGGACTCCAGACCAAAGGACAGATTTCCACCGGTCTAATATCCATTGCTTGTGTTTCTTGGCCCAAGCAAGGCTCTTCTTCTTATTGGTGTCCTTTAGTAGTGGTTTCTTTGCAGCAATTCAACCATGAAGGCCTGATTCAAGCAGTCTCCTCTGAACAGTTGATGTTGAGATGTGTCTGTTACTTGAACTCTGTGAAACATTTATTTGGGCTGCAATTTCTGAGGCTGGTAACTTTAATGAACTTATCCTCTGCAGCAGAGGTAACTCTGGGTCTTCCATTCCTGTAGCGGTCCTCATGAGAGACAGTTTCATCATAGCGCTTGAAAATCCTTTCACTTCGCCTCTTCCTCTCTGGCTGAACTGGTGCTGACGGTTTGTGCTGCCATAAACAGGTCCCAGTGGCGCAGAGATGGATTTCGGTTCCTCAGGAGGTGTGGAGGTGAGATATTATTTTAGAGCGGGCTACTTTAGAAGCTGTGAATCTTACACCAACTCTCATTCCAAGTTCTCACATTTTTCATGAAACTAATTTAAATTAGATTTGTTAGATATGGCTAGATACGGCTAAAAATAAAGAAGTTCTCAGTTTTACTTAGTGTAGGAGCTTTGATGAAAACACATACTGTCACGCCCTGGCTCTGGGGACTCTTAAATGTTGAGCCAGGGTGTGTAGTGTCTATGTTTTGTTTTCTATGTGTTTCTTTCTAGATCGTTTATTTCTATGTTGGCCAGGGTGGTTCCCAATTAGAGACAGCTGTGGCTCGTTGTCTCTGATTGGGAACCATACTTAGGCAGCCTGTTTTGCACTTGTCATTTGTGGGATCTTGTTCCGTGTAGGTTTGTGTTTGTTAACCGAGGACTTCACGTTTTGTTTTGTTGTATCGTGTATTAAGTACTATTAAAAGTATGTACGCATATCACGCTGTGCCTTGGTCTGCTTCATACGACGAACGTGACACATACACACACAAGTAATAATAATTTGATGGAAATGGTTTTAATCATAGAGGTAGTTGGGTCATTTCACCAATTCAATGCCTTTTGAGAAGTGTAACTTGGTAAAATAAACTTTGATTTCACCTAATTTTAACATTCCGTCATAAAGAGCACATGTTCAACTTCCTAAAAACACATATTCCCATCTCAAGAGGTTAAATAAAAAATGTATTATAGTAAGTGCTTATTAAGTGCCAAATAAAATAACAGGGTTGATGATTTCTTCTTAAATCAGCCACAAATCCCCCTGTGACAGGGGGAATGGAAGCTTGTTGTGACAACAGGAAGTTATAGCCTGTCTATCTATGGGTAACAAGGGTTGATGTGTTTTGGTCGACCCGTTCAGTTTTCCACCACAAAATACCAGAAAATGGCCAAAAAGAGTAGAACCAGTTCACCTGCTTTTACACCCGCACTCATAGAAAAGAAGATGCTATCTAGAACCTAAAAGGGTTCTTTGGCTGTCCCCATAGGAGAACCCTTTGAAAACCCCTTTATGATTCCAGGTAGAACCCTTTTGGGTTCAATGTAGAGCCCTTTCCACAGAGGGTTCTACATGGAACCAAAAAGGGTTATCCTATGGGGACAGCCAAATAACCCTTTTGGCATCCTTTTTTCGTAACAGGGTTCGTAACAGGGTTGACCTTAAAATGAGGGAGATGTAAATGAATCACTAATCACATGAAATAAATAATAATCTTCAGAAATGACTTTGTCAAAACAACAAAATAACTAGGGCTTTACAATGAGGGGATAAAATCTTCCTAGAAGTGACACAGGGTTGATGGAGGAACAATTTTGGCACTTTAGCAAGCCTTTATCCATATAAAAAATCAGATTTATGGAATTCTCCATGTGGTCTATATTAAAGGGCACTTCATTTAATATAACATGCTTTTAAAATTCAAAATTGGTGCACAATTTCTCCTTCAATCCCAGATTTCCCATTTAACTCAGAGGTAACTCAGATTAGAATCACCTCACAGACTGTTTTGCAATAATCAATACCAATATGGCTGGACTAAAATGCCACCAACTGAAAATCCATTATGTGGGGAAAGTATCTGTCTTGGTGCTTCAGTTTATCTTCTAGTCAATGTGGAAAGAGACTTTTCCATCCGAAGTGACTTTGTCCATCCCAGCATCCCTAAACCCAAACATTCGATGCAGAAAGTGTGAAAAAGGAAAATGTCATTCTTTGACAGTATTTGCTTTATTATCTGTCAACAATGTTGTGATAACGTGCTGCGTCCAATCTAAAACGAATGTTTCAATATTGATCAGCTCCTCTTATCGCTCAATGCCAGGACTTATTTTACATCTAGGAGTTTTATTTGATCTTTATCTTGTTTCCGTCTGTAAAACTAGCAGGATATTTTCCACACTAAACTTTCAGGGCCAGTTTCCCAGACACCGATTAAGTCCTGGACTAAAAATCTGTGTATATGGAGTTTCTTCATGCTTTTTAGTCCAGGACTAGGCTCAGCGACTATGTTGTAGAAATATCTTAATTAGCGTTCATGTATAGAATAGACAGAATGATCTATTGTATAATTAACAAAATTGCAATTTCCTCCTTGGATCATGTTCTTGCATTGGATTCATTTTAATAGGATAAATGAGTGAAGTTATCCATTAATTCTGAGCGATATTCAGGATTTCACTGCAATATTAACAAATTTTTTATTTAATGAGTTTCCTACACATTTAATAATTCACGTGATTATAACAAGAGTGCTTCAAAATGGAAACGGTACAAATGGGCTTCATGGCATTTAAGTCCAAGGTCTCCATCATCATATTCCCATATTTTTTATATTTTTCAATTCCTGACTGTGACTCATTCAACATTAACCTAACTTTTAACATTCATAAAGGGTCATATAAATCTTCTTCCGTTTTTGCCAGTTGCTCTTCCTCTGGGCCTACTATTGTCATTTTATCACAGATGATTACTGAGGCACATGAAACTGATCATATCTAACTTAGTTGAGTCCTCAAATTGCATGAAAGAAAAACCATGAGTACCTGGACAACATTATGCAATTATCACAGTTTGCATTATCTGGATGAAGCCAGTGTAGCTATATGTAACAACAAATCAAAACTGAAATCAAATCAGAACTGTAAGAAAAAAAAAAAATGTCCTGCAACTGCAAAGGGACTAAATTAAAATTGTACTGTTGTCATGGAGGTGGGATAGGTTTTGCTAGCGTGTCTGAAATCATTACAGGACACGCAGTACTGAACTTTCAGCACTATCTGAGAGATGTATCACCACGGGGAGATGCACAGATTGAGTCGGCTAAATTAAACAAACTCCCCAAAGCCAATTACCAAAGTAAGGTAGCCATCTGTTAAGCAATATTGAGGCAATTAGCAGGAAGTGCAGGAACCACATAAGCGCGATATGGAGAATTCATATTCATTCATATTTGAAGGCGATGTAAAAGCTGATGGAGAAAGTGGCAAATATATAAAATATACTGAGATATTTCAATAACTTTCTGACCTGTACTGTATCTTTTTAAACAAACAGCTGAATTAATTAAAATGTTTTCTTTTTTTTCTGCAGGAGATGGGTTTTGTAAACACGTTGTATTAAAATTAAAGTTAACCACATTTACTGTAATTGTGACACATATAACTACTGTAGTAGTCTTTAGGCTATTAACTAAGGCCCATTGCTCCACTTCATCAATAACTTTTGACGAAAAGTGAAACTTATAATTCTGCTCTCATTGGCACAGAGGACATCCTACAAGGGTCAAAGGTCAAGCTAATTGAGCTCATATGCAGTTAATTAATCTCTGTGGCAATTAATCAGAGAAAGAGAAATGTACTTTATAGTGCCTCAGACAATCCAATCACTCTATGGTGCAATGACCTTGGTTCAGTATGGGTCGTTCTTTGAAGACCATTCTCATATGATTGAGCCTTTTTTCCCACCAGGATAAAAAGAGGGATGCTCATTGGCCTATTATTTCCTGACTGTCTCATGATCAGTTCCATCCATTGTTCTGTCACACAACAGCCAAGTCAAAATTGGTCCCATACTTGCTCCTGAGCTGTGTCATGTGTTTTTGACTTTCCACTTACAGTAACCTGCACTCATTCTTTCTCACAGCTGTGAATAACTTTGCATATACTGTACATATACAATATTTATTTCATCCCTTCAGTGCTATTTTGACATTTTCAAAGTACTTGTCATGTGATTCTTGCATTACAGCCATATTCTTCTAGATACTTGTATGGTACCCAGCTAGCATATTTATTTCCTTAGAAGTTGTGGGAACGTAAATTTTCACTGTTAGTCTACACCTGTTGTTTACAAAGCATGTGACAAATACAATTAGATTTGATTTGAAGTTGTGGGAACGTACGTTTTTGGTTTCCCATTGGTTCTGGGAATGAAGCCATAAGTTTCCTGACCGGCAAAACTGAACGTTTTTTAAACGTTCTGAGAACTGATGTGAAAATGTTGTCTGTTCTGGGAACATACATTCGTTAGGTTGCAGGGAGGTTCTGAGTACATTTTAATATGGTTCCCTGAAATTTTTCCTGGGAGGTTTTATTAATGTTCTGAGAACTGAAATTATACTGTAGGTTATTTGGAGGTTTTTGAATAACTTCATTAAACATTCACTGAATGTTTCAATAAGACTTTTAATAATACTGCTAGCTTAGTTCGGGTTAACTGTTTTGAACTCCAAGCACAGATAGGACACATGGAAATCCATTTGCTTAGGCATTAATCATACAAACACATTTCTTTTTATTGTAGCATGGCATCAGTGAGAGTCAAACCTATGATCTTCTGTTCTCTATCCATGGAATAATTCCACTACGCCAAGAAGATGGAGCTAGCATGTCATGTTGTATTAACTCATACAAAGCTGTTATTTTTTGTATATTCAAACAGACCCCATTAAAAAGTAAACAAGCACTCATTAAGATCAGGTGTGGACAATTAGTCGGCGCGGCCAGCACACCTGAACACACTTAACAAGATGGAAGATAGCGAGAGTATTGTTGACGCTGAGAACGGAATGTATATGTTTTTAAAAAAGAACATTCTTAGAACGTTCTTTGAACGTTACTACTGTTTTCTTGTGGTTTTTATGGACCATTTTCTTAAAGTTCTGAGAACATGACTTTAAATAGAACCATGTGGAAACCTGCAGAAAACGTTATGCTGAAGTACTGAAATTCCCAGCTAAGAAATATATGGTTCTCACAACGTTATTTGCTAGCTAGGTATCCTGCACCATTCCCAGAACATTGTGGGAAGGTTGTATGCAAAATAACCATAGGACAACCATGCTCTCAGTAATCTCTAAGAAACATATGGTTCTCAGAACGTGCTAGCTGGGTAGTGCCTGATTCACACTATAGGACCAAACTGAACCAGGCAAAGCTAACCTGTACTAGGCTGACCTGGTTACGCATCCATAGTTACTGGAAACGTGCTGGAAAGGAACATTTGAAAAGAAAATATCCCAGCCAACACAGTATAGTTCGGGTCGGCCCTATCGTGTGAATCAGGCATATGTGTCCTTTCAAATGACTAGCCATTATCAGACATGAATTGCAATTGAGATCATGTAGAAGTGGCATTGACATGACATGAGGGCAATTTCGAACAAGGGATGTCAGACAAGAGCAGAAAAACGGATAAGCTAAAACGGCCATCAGATCCTGTCAGAGACCTTCCTGATACTCCTCCCGCACGCCACAAACGCTGCCTTAAATATTCATCACTTCCTTTTCTTCGTCCTCCACTTCTATTTTATTGCAGTTTTCAACGGTAATAAATACATTAGTAGATAAAAGGGAAATCTAACCAACTCCCTGGGGCTCTTAAACGAAGCTTCACAATTGACATGCTGTTTGTACTCCAAAATCAATTAAAAATATACAGCTGCCATAGATGTATTATTCATAGGCCCATCGTTTTAGGCTCGTGACAGGCAGACATATGTACATGTCAGTCGGATAAATACATTTGTGAGAAAAGAGAAAGTAACTGAGCACATAAGAGTCATTGTTCTTTGACGTTACAGTCGGAGGCAGGTCTCAAGATTCCCAGTGTTGAATCAAAAGAATGCGTCTGACTTTCCCTACTTTCTCCCCTTCTTTTAACAAGTCCAAGAGACTGGCAACCTGACCTCTTGCACTCGTCTGTGTCCTTTTCTCCAGTTCTATCCATCAAAAAATTTCTTTCCATCCATTTTGAACTCAAAGGAGCCGTTGCGGACGGTCAGCGAGTATGTGCTTGATCACAACATTGATTATTAATGAGCGAACCTTTGATTATCGATAGTTTTTCCTCTGAATTTCACCATTTTCTGTTAACCTGCAGCCAGGTATTGCGATGGAACTCTGGGCTCAGTGAAAGGAGAGTTTTGATCCTTTAGATTTTTTGCTGGGCTCTCTTCTCCTTGTGCTTTGCGTTGCCTTTCTTAGAGCATCCACAAGCAGCAGACCTACAGAGATGCAATTGAGTGAGGGAGTCTAGTCGATCTGAAGCTCAAACACAAACACATGTGGGTGCCTCGCTTGTAACATCTTCAAATGCCCTTTTAAGAAAGTTTCTCGCCAACCACATCAGTGGAGGCGAAAAACTTATGAAACGACCTGTCAAGCAACACACATACACACACACACCTCCAGGTTTTTCAGATTCCTTCAATCGGAGAAGCATGTCTTTACCGCTTTTTTTTCCTCCTCGCCCTTTTCTCTCTCTTTATTGCATTTTTTTATAAAAAAAACATCAATCTGCGAGACGCCTGCTTCTGACATCTGTTCTCGGTTGTGATGGGCGAACTTAATGGGAGATCAATAGTGGGAAGATTATTCACTCTCAGGTGGAAAGGTGAGGAGTGCAGCAGATGTTCCATGTGAAGGAGAGATGGAGGGGTGTGTGTGTGTATGTGTGTGTGTGTGTGTGTGTGTGTGTGTGTGCGTGTGGAGAGGCTAGGTAATCCCTCTGGGAACCCACTCACACACTTCCACCATCTTAATCGGAAAAGAATGGAAAAGGCTTGCGATGCGTTTGTGGTTTGTGGTAGGTAGAAGCTTTCATGCAGAACAAAACACCAGCGTTTGAGCCTCAATGAGTCGGCCGTATGAGAATGTCCTTCTGTTGTCTCTTTGATATCCTTGCATCATCCGCTATCCTTCCCAAATTGTGAACTTTGAGTATGAGTAGGATCAGTTTACCTGAACCAATCCTACCTTAAACATAAGGGTGTGAATAAACAAGCGATTTCAACCTACTCCTATAATTCTAGCGCTCATTTACTTGTCTTGACATTCAACCACCTTTACAGGGCAGCTTCAATGAGAACAAGTGTACTGAAACGCAACAGTACACAGTTATTACTGAACCTACACAAACCAACGCAGTGAGAGAAGGAGGAGTGGTGGATTATCAGAACAAGATGCATCACAACAGGGTTGTGTTCATTAGGCAAACGGGAGAAAACAGTAAGAAACAGGGAGCTACACTCATTTTGTTTTCTGTTGCAAAACCTCTTCAAACGTTGTGTGCCCTAATAAACGTGACCCATGATCCTCCCAAATCTCTTTGATACCAGTGGTTATGGTAAGGAATTCATGGAGGCGTGGGATTGGAGGGGAGGTGGGCGAGGAGGGGATTGTACAGTATTTCATCCTCATCCCACAATTTGAACATCTGCTTTTTGTTTTAGTCACATCAACTGTTCTATCCTCCTCCACTCCACCTCTTTCATTCACAGGAAATGCAATGGTGAGGTTGGCCGTCTCAATGTCATATGATGAAAAATCTGATGCCATAAGGCGCCTGCGCAAGTGCCTGTGTGGCCAAAGCTGACCTGTGATTTGGGGGGTGTAACCTTTGCACCTTCACGCACCTCGCGGCCCATAGAGACACACACACACACACACACACACACACACACACACACACACACACACACACACACACACACACACACACACACACACACACACAGACACAGACACACACATCATCCCTCAGACACAAACCAACCATGTCCTCCACTCAATGTCATGTCCACCATCTCCCATGTACCTGCTGGTCATTTCAGCTCGACAGAAAGCCTTTTGAAAGCATGTCCTTGGTCCATATGCCTCCATGTTGCATCGCTCAGGGCAGTAAAGGGGTTTTATGTGCCATGTTTAAAGCACATCCTTTGCACAGAGAACACGTTCGCCTGTACACACACGGTATATTAAAAAGACACTGGCGGTGGGGAAAGGTGTGAGAAGGAAAAATGTGACCTTTGACACTTCGGAGGGATTTATTAGTGAGAGGAGACAGTGAAGGAGGTCGACCATCTTAAAGACCTAGATGAAAAAGATGCTTATCTCATCAAGTGCAATGAGCACCCATGTTCTCCTTCATAGGGGCTGAAGGTTCTTTAGAGTACTCTTCTTAGCATGGTATGCGTCCCAAATGACACCCTATTCAATTCATAGTGCACTACTTTGACCAGAGCTCATAGGGCCAATGAGCCCCCATATGGCTCCAGTGGGCAGACGTAGTGCACTAATTAGGGAATAGGGTACTATTTGGGACTCAACCTAAGTCCTTCAGGAGTAAAAGAAGGCCTGTAGTGTAAAGTGAAGCAGCGTGTTCGTTTCTCATCTTCAACCATAAGACTGGAGCTGACAAATATTTTTTCCCCGCTATCCGTCCTCCTGCCCTTGAAAAGAACATACAGAGAGACAGCCTGGGAACTGTTAATGCTAACAACCAGAGAATCCGAGCTGAGCGAGCGACATCAAAGGGCTAACCAATTTGCACACCAGCTTACACACACCCACACATGTATACACAAACACTGTCATACATTTCTGTGAGGCATTCTCAGAAGTTCATTACAGTGCATGGGACTGTTGCCTCCCTTTTACAGGATGTGGGTTGTGTTCATTAGCACCAAATGGACAAAAACGGACTGAAACAAGGAGGGGTTACCTGGACTTGTGCAATAACAAATGCTCGTTTTCCATTGCAAAACTTTTTAAAACATTGCATGCCATAATGAACACAACCCTGACTTGACTGCATGGGAAATAACGTAGCGTTCACAAACCCCAACCAAACATTACTCAAAAGTGTTGGGAAATATTTTCCTACTACTAGCCACGCTGGCTTTCCCAGTCTATTAGTGGTCATTTCAGTTCAGGGAACTGGGGAATAGAAAATAGCAGGAATCAGAAGTTTTGAAGGATTAGTGGCCATCTCCTCTAGTCTCTGATCCCTTCACTTCAGTTGCACGAGCAGGAAGCCTCCCTCCGCAGCCATCCAGTACACTTAATCTACCGCCGCAATATTAGACCCCAGGTCACTGCCAAGACAAATGCAGCTAGCGCACTAGGGGATAGGATTTTGCTCAATGGTTCCTGTTACCACGTATGTAGGAGAGAGAGAGAGAGAGAGAGAGAGAGAGAGAGAGAGAGAGAGAGAGAGAGAGAGAGAGAGAGAGAGAGAGAGAGAGAGAGAGAGAGAGAGAGAGAGAGAGAGAGAGAGAGAGAGAGAGAGAGAGAGAGAGAGAAGAGAGAGAGAGAGAGAGAGAGAGAGAGAGAGAGAGAGAGAGAGAGAGTGAGAGAGAGAAGAGAGAGAGAGAGAGAGAGAGAGAGAGGGGGGGAGAGAGAGAGAGAGAGAGAGAGAGAGAGGCGAGAGAGAGAGAGAGAGAGAGAGAGAGAGAGAGAGAGAGAGAGAGAGAGAGAGAGAGAGAGAGAGAGAGAGAGAGAGAGAGAGAGAGAGAGAGAGAGAGAGAGAGAGAGAGAGAGAGAGAGAGAGAGGAGAGAGAGAGAGAGAGAGAGAGAGAGAGAGAAGAGAGAGAGAGAGAGAGAGAGAGAGAGAGGGAGAGAGAGAGAGAGAGAGGAGAGGAGAGAGAGAGGAGAGAGAGAGAGAGGAGAGAGAGAGGAGAGAGAGAGAGAGAGAGAAGAGAGAGAGAGAGAGAGAGAGGGGAGAGCGAGAGAGAGGAGAGAGAGAGGAGAGATCTCACACGAGGAGTGTGGAATGAGTGGTAACGAGCGAGGGAGGAAAAGGAGGAAAGAACAGATTAACGTGAGAACAGAAGAGGAGGGGGGACGTGTAGGAGGGGGGAGGGATGGAGGAATGATGGATCCAAGATGTGTGAAGATTGAAAGAGCTGCTGAACAACGATGAAAGGGTTTGTGAGTCGTATCGAGTTATTCCACAAAGGAATATGATAATAATAATAACAGGGGATGAGAGGGCAAAGGTCAACGGTGACTTCATCATCACAGAACAGACCAAAGAGCTGTTTCACCTCACAGCAAAGGTGGAAACAGCCCTTTAGCACTGGTCTAGGGACAGTTTTATATCTATAGTTAACAATGGCCAAAATTCAAGGCCAATGTCACAAAAGACAAGCATTTCGGCACATGAATTGAAATCAACTACACTGTGAAATCAACCTTACTGTACATTCTTTTGCCAGCCCAAATCCTCTCGTGGTTGGTCAGAAGTGGTCTCACCACATGTTGGAATGATTACATGATGTCATTGTGATACAATTTCCCACCATGTGCACGTGTGAGAGGAAGTGATGTCACAGCCTCCAGATGCCACTGATAGACCATGGTGGGAGATACCATCTTTCTCCTAAGGGAGGGGGAAGTGGTGGGGTGGGGTTAGTCCCTTAAGTCTAGGGAGAAACTCATAAATTGGCTGATGAGGAATGGGTAGATCAGACACTCCATTTCCGTGACCTACACACACACACACACACACACACACACGCACACGCACACGCACACGCACACGCACACACACACACACAAACACGCACCTTCAAAAAATACATTATGTAATCTTAATCGAGATTAACTGTGACTCACAAAGCCTGGATCAAGTCCAAATAGACCCCTGGATTTAGGAATTGAAATTAATCAAACATATTTTTGATGTTAATTCAGCATGAGGTAACTCATAATTAGCCTTTTGTGAAAACATTGCAAAGAATTGCACCAAGACCTAACAAGCACATATACTTTTGCGGCCGGTAGTGTGAAAGTATGTAGGCCTACTGTGTACAGTAAACTACCCACACCATAGAAAACACTGAGATGTGAGTGATATTCAATGCCTATTCATTGTAGTTTATGCCCTAATCAGAAATGTAGACATGGTAAAACACTTTGTGACCATTTCTGTATTTGTTGCTCCAATCTTACTTACAGTTTCTTCCCTGCCATAATGATTTACCTGTAATAAGCTTTATTAGATATTCAGTACATTGAGTAAGTGATAAGCAATGCTAGTATACCAGTGACCATGTAACATATCGTAGCAGCATAAGCAGAGGGCTCCTGTAAATATGTACATATTCAATTATTTGTAAGTGTTTTTAATTGTGTGTTTTTTAATCAGCTGTTTTTTTTGTTGTTGATAACATTGAGTTTTATTGCATATTTCTGGTGGTTTTGACCCACAGATTTGCAGATGGACTGGCAGGTCAAATCTTTATGGCTTGGCTAGCTAGCTAGCTAGCTAGCTAGCTGGCTAATTGTTTTTGTTTGAATGATGCTTCTGGACACTGTACCAGCTTTTTTGTTTCACCTGGCTGCTAGTTCCTGATCTTTTGAAAACAATAATTTAGGAGTCACCTGAAGCTTGGGAGGAATGGGAGATGCAGTAAAGGAATACAGTGCTTAGGCAGAGGGCTCGTGGTGAGGACGACTGGCGAGTACTCTGAACTGTGTGTGGTGAGCATTCTGGCACCCAGAGCTGATGAGGCATCACTCAAGTGGGTGCTACACATTGTGAAGGAGGAGAAGTCCAGTAGCTAGATGACTCAGGCTGGTTCCCATAGTAGCCCTCTCCATGATCATCACCAGACTCTTCATCAACCATCTCCCTGACCAACCTTCCTCTGATCTAGCCATTAACTGACCCTCTCCATTTTTGGATGATGCATGCACTCAAAGACTTGGCCGCTAAAGGTTGAACTACTGTAACTATAGCTAGGCTACTCATGACGATGTACTGCTTGTTGGTTTTTTGCTTTTGAAGCGCTTTGAGATTCTTATGACATTTTTTATTTATTATTATATCATCACTGACAAAAAGTGTGTTCATCTTTACATTCATGAAGTTGTAAGCACATCACAAACAACCAGCAAACGGTCCTGTGTTCTCTTTGTCTGCATGCATTTCAAACGCATTTCTGTTTTTTGTGTATAAATTGCTTAAGCGTTTAATCGGTGGTTTCAGAGGGGGGTGGAAACTGAAACGGAGAAGGGCTGTTAAAGTGGATTATTTTCGCAAAAGGGAAACAATTTTGGGGCAAAAAAAAGCACTCTAGCTGCTGCTAGAAATTGATGCTTCTCCCCTGGTGCTCCGGGGGGATTTAACGCTGAGTGATCTGAAGTGGCGCCCTGCTGTGAAAACCTGAGCGCTTTGACTCCACATGAAACCGTTCCATCACACAGCTCCGTGTTCTACTAAAAAGCCCCCTATGAGATCATTAACAGAGGGATGAACAAACAGGGCCTAATGAGAAGGAGGACGAGAAGAAGCCGTTTCAAATAAATAAATGAACTAAATAAACCTGGATTGGAATCGGAAATGCGATCGCTGTTGGTTCGTGGATGGATTGAAAAGTGGATCTGTATTGTTGTCTCGAGTCAAGACAGATAGACTGAAGAGGGTTAGCTGCAAGCTAAATACCTAAGGAAGAAGAGTCAAGACAGAGAGACTGAAGAGGGTTAGCTGCAAGCTAAATACCTAAGGAAGAAGAGTCAAGACAGAGAGACTGAAGAGGGTTAGCTGCAAGCTAAATACCTAAGAAAGAAGAGTCAAGACAGAGAGACTGAAGAGGGTTAGCTGCAAGCTAAATATCTAAGAAAGAAGAGTCAAGACAGAGAGACTGAAGAGGGTTAGCTGCAAGCTAAATACCTAAGGAAGAAGAGACAGAGAGACTGAAGAGGGTTAGCTGCAAGCTAAATACCTAAGAAAGAAGAGTCAAGACAGAGAGACTGAAGAGGGTTAGCTGCAAGCTAAATACCTAAGAAAGAAGAGTCAAGACAGATAGACTGAAGAGGGTTAGCTGCAAGCTAAATACCTAAGAAAGAAGAGTCAAGACAGAGAGACTGAAGAGGGTTAGCTGCAAGCTAAATACCTAAGGAAGAAGAGTCAAGACAGAGAGACTGAAGAGGGTTAGCTGCAAGCTAAATACCTAAGAAAGAAGAGTCAAGACAGAGAGACTGAAGAGGGTTAGCTGCAAGCTAAATACCTAAGGAAGAAGAGTCAAGACAGAGAGACTGAAGAGGGTTAGCTGCAAGCTAAATACCTAAGGAAGAAGAGTACAGTTTATTTTAGTCTCATGTTATTGCATCTGTGGAACATTTCACAGAAAACAAACGTATTCCAAACAGTGTGAACCTACAGTATACATTACATCAGCCAATAGCATGTGTAATGTATGCCCATGCATGTGTACATACAGTACATAACATCAGAGGGCCTTTCTAGTCCTTAGGCATGTGTACCCTTTAGTGTACTGAGAGCAGATACACCTCAAACCCCTGGGAACCTGCAACCTTTGCCAAATCGATCTCTGGTGGAGACATAGACTTGGCCCTGACCCGTCCTAACATCAAACAAACTGAGGGCCCCACCAATGAGCTCAACCTCATAGTTCTCCGAACTCAAAAGATAAAAAGAGAAGAGAAGGACTTCTATAAAACAAATTGTTTCGGAACTGGGAACTCTGTGGGAACTGAGAAAAGAAACCAGAAACCCGAAACGGCCATATTGACAGTTTCCTCCTGTTAACACACATGGGAAAACAAAGTCACTTTAATGACGCTATCAATCAAGTTCAAACGGTAACAACGGACAGCCCCTATGCAAAGTGACACTGCGACAATGTGTGGTCCCTATACACACCTGCTTGTTTTCACAACAGCAGGCAGCTCCTACGTCTTGGAAGGGTTTGCTTCTTCCCCCACTTTATCTGACTCAATGATTGATTGAATAACTTTGACTTTGATTTTGAGTTTGTTATGTTACAGTCCGAGTTTCTTCTTCACTTTGAGCCACATCTATGTACTGTAATCAGCTAAATTGTTTTGCTGAGCTGGAATGTTAAATTATTGACCTGTTGATTCTTTGATTATTTCACGACACTCATAGCTTGACAAATGTTTTCTCTGATTTGCTCAAACATGTAATAGTCCACGAACACTGATTGAGAAATTAAGCATCAAACGAAAGGTGTCATGTTCTCTTGAGCTACAGCTGTCATCCATAACAGACCAGATGATGTTGATTTGTGGGCACCACCACTAACTGAACCACTAACTGAACCATCAGGTCACTTGGGCATCAATGGCGAAACACATGGCAACAAAGGATTCAATTGTCGTGCGATGCTACACATTAGTCGGATTCGGGACACAATAGGGGTGGCCACATGAAAAGAACGGCAAAAGCGTCTGCCCTTGGAGCAGCGCTATCACAGATCTGCCAGGAAAATAACCTTGGCCGGTTTTCACCACATGTACTGTTTTCCAACCAGTCAGCCACACGCACAGATTAAAAGCTTGCGACATTAAAGGGTTGACCACCTGTCTCAGTCCCCTCTCTCTGGCCTACAAAGAGACCACGGGGAGATTCCCTTCCGCCGATATGTGCCACCTGCTTCCTTTAATGTCCAGCTACTTTTTTCAGCTACTTTTTTTCCAACCACAATAGCTCACTTTGTGACCAGTGCCCAGTTTAGCTACGAGGCTACATCAAAAACTGCCATCACATTGTGTCCTGACTTCATCTCAGCTGCAAAGTAATACACTGTTTTAAATCTGGCAAGTGGACCTCCTCAGAAGTTGTTTTCTTCATCGGCCTCAAGAGAATTCAGTTGGACACGCAAGTTTTTTCTCTGTCTTTTTCCAAAATGAGATGTTGTGGATTTTTATACTGGCTCTGGTCGTTGTTCAGTGAACATTTGAGAATTAGAATATTTGAATTAGACCATTCATATCTCCCTTTTTTCACTAAGGCTGGAGAAGAAAAACGTGTTTTTTTTGTTAAAAACTTGTTTTGTTTTTTTAAAACAAACGAAGAAAATGGCGGTTCATGCTGTACAGTACATCATTCCACATTCTGGGCCTCAGTATCAAAGCCTCTTCAAAATCCTTTTATGCGGTAGAGTTGAAAGGCAAAACGAAAACCCTTTAAAGCAATGAAACATTCGAACTGTCTTAGACTACAATACAAACCACACTGTCATGGAAATAATGTGTCAACTACAATGTTCTCCAAACTCCAAGATTTTGAGTTTGTACATTACTGCATGTAATATCATCTTGCACTAGCGGAATGACTGATATTTGGAAAAGTTTTTAGTTAAGTATTTGGTATAGTGACTCTCCACTTGGCAAAAACCTGTTGAATCAATGTTGTTTCCACGTCATTTCAACAAAACAATTCAATGTGATGACGTTGAATCAATGTGGAAAACTGATTGGATTTGCAAAAAGTAATCAATGTAAGGGAATTTCGTATTTTTTTCACCCAACCTTTAACCTACAGTAAACCCAATGACATGGTGAATTTATTTGTTGAGTTCACGTTGAATTCACGTTAGTTGACAACTCAACCAAATGTAAATCAAATCTAGACGTTGAACTGACATCTGTGCCCAGTGGCTCACTTGCTTCCTCAATCCATTGACCCAATGTTCAAATCAATCTGATACTTCAAAGGAAAACTTGTTGGATGTTTCACAGTGAATGAGTCCTACAAGTTGTCAGGCAGGCCAAGGCCTTTGTCGTGGGAACCATTTAGGAGGGGAGAGCCTTGACACTTGCGTTCAAGGGGCAGCTTGAGGACACATAGTATGACTTAGACCTGGAATGAGAGAAGGATGATGTCATGTTCAAGGTGTGTAACCACAGTCCTATGAAGTCCTTTACAGAAGTAGAGAAGAAAAGAAAACGGAGAAAATCATACTCATTTCAGAGGATGATCTCTTCTTCTCTGTACGTCTTCCTCTCTCTCTCTCTCTCTCTCTCTCTCTATCTCTCTCTCTCTCTCTCTCTCTCTCTATCTCCATCTCTCTATGTTTCTCTCTCTCTCTCCCTCTCTCTCTCTCTCTCTCTGTCTCTCTCTCTGTCTCCCTCCGTCTCTTCCTCTCTCTCTCTCTCTCACGCTCTCATGCTCTCTCTCTCTCCATCTCGCGCTCTTTGCTCAAGGCGAGCTCTTTCATCTTTTGTTCCCACCAAAACAGTCATCCGTGACACTTAGGAGTCCATTTAACTTGAATGGAAAAAGAAAGACCATGCATCGGGCTGATCCGTTCGGTATAACTAAATTACAGTAATGATGAGCAACAGAGATTATTTGAGACGCCCTATGGGTCAGTGCGAGCCCCTTTGATGGGAGTTTATCAAATTGAACACAGCACAACGCTAGGGGGAGAAAGAGAGAGAGAGAGAGAGAGAGAGAGAGAGAGAGAGAGAGAGAGAGAGAGAGAGAGAGAGAGAGAGAGAGAGAGAGAGAGAGAGAGAGAGAGAGAGAGAGAGAGAGAGAGAGAGAGAGAGAGAGAGAGAGAGAGAGAGAGAGAGAGTCAGTGTTACGCCAAGTTGTGCTCAGTGTTAGATATAACGGTACAAGTCAGAAATGAAGAGAATTACATCAAAGACGACTTTCAACAATGGGATTTACAACTCAGAGAAAAAAGCTAACTGTCATCGCTCTTACTGTAAGCTCGAGCATGGATTGTTCTTCTTCTCTGTTTTTTGAAATAGTAAAGGTTTTCTTTTCTCTCCCATTTTACATTTCATGTAGGTAAATGTCAATAGATCAGGCCTAATGTGCAGTGGGTAAAAAAAACTGTAGTTGTATGATTTATGTCAACTACATTGTAATGCGCCCCTTCGCAAGAACCACACATGAACCCAGATGGGATCATCAAAGAAGGTGGTGCTTTTTCCCATGCTTTTTCTGTGGTCTTGCTATTAAATATAAGAAGAGCATGTTAAAGACATCAAAGTGGATGCTGGTTTCTAGTAGTGAAGTGTTGCTCTATTTCATCAAAGCCAGCAGTCAGGAGTCACAAGGTAGGCTACTGTAACCTAACACTTACAGGTAATGGAGCAAGGTTGGGCTTTCCTGTAAACACTTGTGGTTTACATTTGAAATATGAAATTCAAGAACTACACAAAATGGCCGCCATCTTTTCTCCCTCCACTTCCCACCAGTGCTTGGCTATACTTCAAACCGCCGCCAACAATACCACCTGTCTTTTTAATGTGCAGTAAACAATGAAAACACACTTCAAACGGTATCCGCTTGGTACTTGTTTTTCCTGCTAGCCCAAATTGTTTATCTTAAAGGCATATATCAAGCCACCTCGAGGCATTGTTTGCAAGTAAGCCACTTCCTTCTCTTTGGCTTGTGTGTATCAGGGCTGTGTCACCCTAAACCACATCTCTTTCAACGATCAATGGCAACTTCCTGCTACTGCCTAACACTATAGACATGAATCATTTTATAGGCCTACTGCATATATTTGATAGAACAGTTAGGGCATGGCTGCCGGTGTCAAAGGCTGATGTGTATGCGGTGGTGGAGTCAGGCGCAGGACACAGAGGATAAGTAAAGACGACTTTACTAGAACACGAAATCCGCACAAAAATAAACGTCTCCAACACTGGAGGGAAAAAACACCATATGCGTAAAATGACACAATGAGTATAACACCGACACAAGGCATCCAAGACACGCGGACAATAACATACAAAGACAAAACATAAAACAGGTGAACTTATACGTGACATAATCAATACAGAATACGCAACAGGTGTACCCACTAGACATGACAAAACAAACATTGAAAACATCAAGCGGTAGTAGCTAGTACTCCGGGGACGACGAACGCCAAAGCCTGCCCGAGGAAGGAGGAGGAGCAGACTCGGCGGCATCCGTGACAGTACCCCCCCCCTTGACGCGCGGCTCCAGCCGTGCGCCGACCCCGGCCTCGGGGACGGCCAGGAGGACGCGGAGCAGGGCGCGTGGGGTGACTCCGGTGGAACTCCGTCAGGAGGGAGGGATCTAAAATGTCCCTCCTAGGCACCCAGCACCGTTCCTCCGGACCGTACCCCTCCCACTCCACGAGATACTGCAGACCCCCCATCCGACGTCTCAAGTCCACGATGGACCGGACTGAGTACGCCGGAGCCCCCTCGATGTCCAGTGGGGGCGGAGGAGTCTCCCGTATCTCACTGTCCTGGAGTGGACCAGCTACCACCGGCCTTTAGGAGAGACACATGGAACGAGGTGTTAATGTGATAATCATTAGGCAGTTGTAACCTGTAACATACCTCTTTCAATCTCCTCTGGACTTTAAATGGCCCCACAAACCGCCGACCCAGCTTCCGGGAGGGCAGGCGAAGGGGCAGGTTTCGAGTCGTGAGCCAGACTCGATCTCCAGGTGCGTACACTGGACCCTCACTGCGGTGGAGATCGGCGCTCGCCTTCTGCCTACGGATAGCCCGCTGCAGATGTACATGCACAGCATTCCATGTCTCCTCCGAGCGCCGAAACCACTCATCCACCGCAGGAGCCTCGATCTGGCTCTGATGCCATGGTGCCAGAACCGGCTGATACCCCAACACACACTGGAAAGGGGTCAGATTCGTAGAGGAATGGCGTAGAGAGTTCTGGGCAATCTCTGCCCAGGGATATACCCACCACTCCTCCTGCCGGTCCTGGCAATAAGATCTCAGAAACCTACCCACATCCTGGTTCACTCTCTCCACCTGCCCATTACTCTCAGGGTGGAAACCCGAGTTAAGGCTAACCGAGACCCCCAAGCGTTCCATGAACGCCCTCCAGACTCTAGAGGTGAATTGGGGACCCCGATCAGACACTATATCCTCGGGTACCCCGTAGTGCCGGAAGACGTGGGTAAACAAAGCCTCAGCAGTCTGTAGGGCAGTAGGGAGACCCGGCATTGGGATGAGACGACAGGCCTTAGAGAACCGATCCACAACGACCAGAATAGTGTTATTCCCCTGGGAAGGGGGAAGGTCCGTGACAAAGTCTACCGAGAGGTGAGACCACGGCCGTTGTGGAACGGGTAGGGGTTGTAACTTCCCCCTGGGCAGGTGTCTAGGCGCCTTACACTGAGCGCACACCGAGCAGGAGGAGACATAAACCCTCACGTCCTTAGCCAATGTTGGCCACCAGTACTTTTCACTAAGGCAGTGCACTGTCCGGCCAATACCAGGATGTCCAGAGGAGGGTGACGTATGAGCCCAATATATGAGACGATCACGAATCTCGAGCGGAACGTACGTCCGCCCCACTGGACACTCTGGAGGAGTAAGGTCGGTGCGTAACGCCCGCTCAATTTCCGCATCGACCTCCCACACCACCGGTGCCACCAGACAAGACTCCGGCAGTATGGGAGTGGGCTCAATGGACCTCTCCTCTGTGTCATATCGCCGGGACATGGCGTCTGCCTTACCGTTCTGGGACCCTGGGATGTAAGTGAGCTTAAAAACAAACCGGGCCAGAAACATGGTCCACCTAGCCTGACGAGGGTTCAGTCTCCTAGCTGCCCGGATGTACTCCAGGTTACGATGGTCAGTCAGAATGAGAAAAGGGTGTTGAGCCCCCTCAAGCCAATGCCTCCACACCTTTAGGGCTTGAACCACGGCTAGCAGCTCCCTGTCCCCCACGTCATAATTACGTTCCGCCGGGCTGAGCTTCTTAGAGTAAAAAGCGCAGGGCCGGAGTTTAGGAGGCGTGCCTGAGCGTTGAGACAGTACAGCCCCAATACCGGCCTCTGACGCATCAACCTCCACCTGGAACGCTAAAGCGGGGTCCGGATGTGCCAGCACTGGAGCTGAGGTGAACAGGTCCTTCAGTTTACCAAACGCCCTGTCCGCCTCAGCCGACCACTGCAAACGCACCGGACCCCCCTTCAGCAGGGAGTTGATGGGTTTTGCTACCTGTCCAAAACCCCGGATAAACCTCCGGTAGTAATTGGCAAAACCCAAAAACCGCTGCATTTCCTTAACCGTGGTTGGAGTCTGCCAATTTCGTACGGCTGAAACGCGGTCAATCTCCATCTCCACCCCTGACGCGGACAGTCGATGGCCCAGGAAGGAGATGGACTCCTGGAAAAACAGACATTTCTCTGCCTTGACATACAAGTCATGCTCCAACAGCCTACCCAACACTCGACGCACCAGGGCTACATGCTCGGCTCGTGTAGAAGAGTAAACTAGAACGTCGTCAATATACACCACTACACCCTGCCCATGCAAATCCCGGAAGATCTCGTCCACAAAGGATTGGAAGACTGAAGGAGCATTCATTAACCCGTATGGCATGACGAGATACTCATAGTGACCCGAGGTGGTACTAAATGCTGTCTTCCATTCATCTCCTTCCCTAATGCGCACCAAGTTGTAGGCGCTCCTGAGATCCAGTTTTGTGAAGAACCGTGCTCCGTGTAATGATTCCGTCATACTCGCAATCAGAGGGAGAGGATAACTGTAACAGTGATCTGATTGAGACTATGGTAATCAATACACGGGCGCAACCCTCCATCCTTCTTCTTCACAAAAAATAAACTCGAGGACGCAGGAGAAGTGGAGGGCCGTATGTATCCCTGTCTCAGAGACTCGGCTATGTATGTCTCCATAGCCGCCGTCTCCTCTTGAGACAGAGGATACACATGACCACGCGGAAGTGCAGCACCTGCCTGGAGGTCTATCGCACAATCCCCCTGTCTATGAGGTGGCAATCGCGTCGCCCTAGTCTTGCTGAACACGAGTGCCAAATCATCATACTCAGGAGGAATGTGCAGTGCGGGCACTTGGTTCGGACTTTCCACCGTGGTCGCCCCTACGGAAACACCTAGACACCGCCCGACACACTGGTCAGACCACTCCTTGAGAGCCCTCTGTTGCCACGAAATGGTGGGGTCATGGGCGATTAACCAAGGAAGCCCCAGCACCACGGGATACGCAGGAGAGTCGATCAGATACAACTGAATGATCTCCTCATGACCCCCTGCGTCTTCATCTTTAGTGGCGCTGTGACCTCCCTAATCAACCCAGATCCCAACGGACGGCTATCTAGGGCATGGATAGGAAAGGGCACATCTACTGGTAGGAGGGGAATCCCTAACTTAACACAAAAATTACGATCAATAAAATTCCCAGCTGCGCCTGAATCGACTAGCGCCTTATGCTGGGAATGAGATGCAACCTGGGGAAACACTACTGGTATACACAGGTGAACAACAGAGAGCTCTGGGTGAGATGGGCGCCTACTCACCTGGAATGACTCCCCAGTGCGTGACCTGTTGCCTCGATCCCCTGGAGGCCCTCCCCAGCACCTAACCGCAGTGTGTCCTCCACGGCCACAGTTGGTGCAGAGGACGGCCTGCCTCCGGATCTCTCTCTCCTCTCTCTAGCGCCAGCACCCCGAGCTCCATTGGGCTCGGCTCGGAGGTGCTGGGGGATGGAATGGACGGCCCCAACTCCGGACGTCCGCGGGTAGCCAGCAGGGTATCCAGACGGATTGACATGTCCACCAACTGATCGAAGTTTAGATTGGTGTCCCTGCAGGCCAACTCTCGTCGAACGTCCTCTCGCAGGCTGCACCGATAGTGGTCGATGAGGGCTCTCTCATTCCACCCCGCATCCGCTGCTAGAGTCCGGAAGTCCAGGGCGAACTCCTGTGCGCTCCTCTTCCCCTGTCGGAGGTGGAACAGACGCTCCCCCGCCGCTTTACCCTCTGGGGGATGATCGAAAACAGCCCTGAAGCGGCGGGAGAACTCCGCGTAGCTGATGGTGCCGGCGTCTATTCCCCTCCATTCGGCATTGGCCCACTCCAAAGCCTTGCCGGATAGACAGGAGATGAGGGCGGAAACGCTCTCGTATCCCGAGGGCGCCGGGTGTATGGTGGCCAGGTAGAGTTCCACTTGAAGTAGGAACCCCTGACACCCGGCTGCGGTGCCATCATATGCCCTCGGGAGCGAGAGCCGAATCCCACTGGACTCCGGAGATGGTATGATGGGGCTGGCCGATGGTGGTGGTAATGTAGGAGGAGGTGTGGGCAAACCTCCTCTTTCCCATCGGCGCAGGGTGTCCATCACGTCTTGCATGGCGGAGCCGAGTCGATGGATCATGGCGTCCTGGCTGCTGACCCGATCCTCCAGTGACTCGGGCACCGCCGCTGCTCCTGCTGACTCCATGGGGTGGTGGAGTCAGGCGCAGGACACAGAGGATAAGTAAAGACGACTTTACTAGAACACGAAATGCGCACGAAAATAAATGTCTCCAACACTGGAGGGAAAAAACACCATATGCGTAAAATGACACAATGAGTATAACACCGACACAAGGCATCCAAGACACGCGGACAATAACATTCAAAGACAAAACATAAAACAGGTGAACTTATACGTGACATAATCAATACAGAATACGCAACAGGTGTACCCACTAGACATGACAAAACAAACATCGAAAACATCAAGCGGTAGTAGCTAGTACTCCGGGGACGACGAACGCTGAAGCCTGCCCGAGGAAGGAGGAGGAGCAGCCTCGGCGGCATCCGTGACAGCCGGAAACTCCTTCTGGCACCAATAGAGCTGTTACTTCACTTTGTTCATTTGGAATACTGTTTTGAGTACATTTTAGTAACATACTTTACTGGGAGTTTAGCACTATATATTGATTAAGTTGAACCTCAAAAACATTCACTTTCAAGACCAATTAACCACTGAAAATGAGAAAAATTAAATGCCTCCAGATGTAAAAAAAGAAAGCTTATACAATGGTAATAAAATCCTTCTTGAACTGCCCAGATGCATTACCAACCAAAGCCTTATGATGGGAAAAGGATTGTTTCACTTAAAAGCACGTCTTTGGTTCTGGATATCTGCCTCTCATCACCACCTAGACTTGGTCATGATGGAAGTCAAGTGAAGTAGGTCTCTCTCTCTCTCTCTCTCTCTCTCTCTCTCTCTCTCTCTCCTCTCTCTCTCTCTCTCTGACCATCTTATGCCCACCTCACACGTGGAAGCTCTCTCTCTCTTTCTCGCTCTCTCTCCCACACACATGGAGAGAGAGAGAGAGAGAGAGAGAGCGAGAAAGAGAGAGAGAGCTTCCACGTGTGAGGTGGGCATAAGATGGTCATGTGTGAATGTACAGTATTGTGTCAGTTCGTATATCCCAACCATGGCAAAAGTAATGCCATAATTCCACGCCTTTATTTGTGGTATACTAAAAACCATACCATCATCTGGTAACCCTCTAACAAGGGTAATCTAAAACCTAACCGGACATCAATTTCGATGAAACTTCATACTTTAAATTAATTTCATTCAATAGGAAAGAAAATTGTTACTTTTAGATCTGATAGCATCCGATTCCATATATCCTGCCAATTGGCTCTAAACCCAGCATGATTCTGCAAATATTCTATACGACTCTGGCAACATTAGCCATGTATCTGGTGACTTTAGAACGGCGACCAGATGTCCTTTGAAGTCTGCTGATCCCACTTCGTAGCTGACAACAAATAACACACAATTTTACACGGGAAACATTTTATGCTTTCCCATTTCTTCCCCTAAACCTTTAAAGTTTGTCCTCAGTGGGGAAAAAACTGATGTGCTCTCTCTCTCTCTCTCTCTCTCTCTCTCTCTCTCTCTCTCTCTCTCTCTCTCTCTCTCTCTCTCTCTCTGATTGCCTTTCTTTCTTTCTTTCTAATTCTAGACTAAAGGGACTTGGATACCACTTGAAAAGTTGGATTCTGAAATAGCCAGAACCACATCTGAGAGAAAGACAGAAAATTAACAAAACACCACCAACTCAGGGCAAATAGAGAGAGAAAAAGCATATTGTTCAATATGGAGACCCAGAAGTATAATCCTGTAACATAAGTCATCCGGAGGCAATGAAACTGACTCCAAAGCAACTGTGTTGTCAGACAACATATTTGTCCTTTCTAGTAACTAGGCCTCTTTTGGTGCTTGTGGCTTCCGAGAAGAGAGACACGATGGCTATCTGTGATGCTTTGTATGTGTGTGTGTGTGTGTGTGTGTGTGTGTGTGTGTGTGTGTGTGTGTGTGTGTGTGTGTGTGTGTGTGTGTGTGTGTGTGTGTGTGTCCATTGACAGTGGACGGATAGTGACCAGCGTCATCGCTTTTCAAAGGGTGACTAAACCCCTGTCTCTTTCATGTGGGTGACGACGTGACCTTGCTTGGTCTACGGAGGACGCCAGCCAGGCACCACAATCCGGTTATAGGCAGCGGTAGGGCAAACAATGCCAGGGCCTGGTGCCATCCACCCCTCCATCCCTCCATCCCCAGCTGCATCCTCTCAACAAAGCCAGGATTGAAGTGGATTCATTTATTTATTCCGCTTTCACAAGACTGACATGAAAGACTTGACTGTGTGTTTTAATGTATTGTAACTTTGTTACCTAAAGAAGGTTTGAGGAAGACACCTCAGAGACCAAAGCTGTGTGGAGACACAAAGTGGAGTCAAGTTAAATTGTGACACATAACGTCACAACGTCTACTGGTTTCCCAGTAATCCTCTCAGACTGGATTACTCAGTTGTGACTGGAAAAAAAATCCACCATGGAGGTGTCCCAAATGGCACCCTATTCCCTATGGGCCCTGGTCAAAAGAAGTGCACTATAAATGGAGCCATTTGGGATGCCGGCCATAACACTAAACCACTGGCACATCCATGGACATGTACCACATACAGTGAGGGAAAAAAGTATTTGATCCCCTGCTGATTTTGTACGTTTGCCCACTGACAAATAAATGATCAGTCTATAATTTTAATGGTAGGTTTATTTGAACAGTGAGAGACAGAATAACAACAACAAAAATCCCGAAAAACGCATGTCAAAAATGTTTTAAATTGATTTGCATTTTGATGAGGGAAATAAGTATTTGACCCCCTCTCAATCAGAAAGATTTCTGGCTCCCAGGTGTCTTTTATACAGGTAACGAGCTGAGATTAGGAGCACACTCTTAAAGGGAGTGCTCCTAATCTCAGCTTGTTACCTGTATAAAAGACACCTGTCCACAGAAGCAATCAATCAATCAGATTCCAAACTCTCCACCATGGCCAAGACCAAAGAGCTCTCCAAGGATGTCAGGGACAAGATTGTAGACCTACACAAGGTTGAAATGGGCTACAAGACCATCGCCAAGCAGCTTGGTGAGAAGGTGACAACAGTTGGTGCGATTATTCGCAAATGGAAGAAACACAAAAAAACTATCAATCTCTCTCGGCCTGGGGCTCCATGCAAGATCTCACCTCGTGGAGTTTCAATGATCATGAGAACAGTGAGGAATCAGCCCAGACCTACACGGGAGGATCTTGTCAATGATCTCAAGGCAGCTGGGGCCATAGTCACCAAGAAAACAATTGGTAACACACTACGCCGTGAAGGACTGAAATCCTGCAGCGCCCGCAAGGTCCCCCTGCTCAAGAAAGCACATATACAGGCCCGTCTGAAGTTTGCCATTGAACATCTGAATGATTCAGAGGAGAACTTGGTGAAAGTGTTGTGGTCAGATGAGACCAAAATCGAGCTCTTTGGCATCAACTCAACTCGCCGTGTTTGGAGGAGGAGGAATGCTGCCTATGACCCCAAGAACACCATCCCCACCGTCAAACATGGAGGTGGAAACATTATGCTTTGGGGGTGTTTTTCTGCTAAGGGGACAGGACAACTTCACCGCATCAAAGGGACGATGGATGGGGCCATGTACCGTCAAATCTTGGGTGAGAACCTCCTTCCCTAGCCAGGGCATTGAAAATGGGTCATGGATGGGTATTTCAGCATGACAATGACCCAAAACACACGGCCAAGGCAACAAAGGAGTGGCTCAAGAAGAAGCACATTAAGGTCCTGGAGTGGCCTAGCCAGTCTCCAGACCTTAATCCCATAGAAAATCTTGTGGAGGGAGCTGAAGGTTCGAGTTGCCAAACGTCATCCTCGAAACCTTAATGACTTGGAGAAGATCTTCAAAGAGGAGTGGAACAAAATCCCTCCTGAGATGTGTGCAAACCTGGGGGCCAACTACAAGAAACGTCTGACCTCTGTGATTGCCAACAAGTGTTTTGCCACCAAGTACTAAGTCATGTTTTGCAGAGGGGTCAAATACTTATTTCCCTCATTAAAATGCAAATCAATTTATAACATTTTTGACATGCGTTTTTCTGGATTTTTGTTGTTGTTATTCTGTCTCTCACTGTTCAAATAAACCTACCATTAAAATTATAGACTGATCATGTCTTTGTCAGTGGGCAAACATATAAAATCAGCAGGGGATCAAATACTTTTTCCCCTCACTGTAGCTACACAAGTAAGCCCCTACAACTACACAGCTTCTACACTTACTCACATAGTCAAGGTCGGCCATTTTCCCTGACTGAGACAGAGAATGGCAAAGCCTCACGTCTTCACCCTGATTAAGAGGTAGGATTAGCCCTGCCAGGAGAGACCGGGGTATGGTGGAGGTGTGGGTATAGAGAGAGAGAGGGGTGGGGGATGAATAAAATAGGGGCTAAAACCAAATCAGAGCATGAAGACTTATCCACAGTCGGCTGAAGAGTGTTCCGAGGCCTGAGATAAGAGGAGGCACGGAATCAGATAAGGAAAGAACGTTGAACCATTAACTTTGCATAAGTCTCACCAAGCCAACTGCCCAGATGTTATAAACAATCTCTCTCTCTCTCTCTCTCTCTCTCTCTCTCTCTCTCTCTCAATTCAATTCAATTCAATTTAAGGGCTTTATTGGCATGGGAAACGTGTGTTAACATTGCCAAAGCAAGTGAAGTAGATAGTAAACAAAAGTGAAATAAACAATAAATATTAACAGTAAACATTACACTCAGAAGTTTCAAAAGAATAAAGACATTTCAAATGTCATATTATGTATATATACAGTGTTGTAACAATGTGCAAATAGTTAAAGTACAAATGGGAAAATAAATAAACATAAATATGGGTTGTATTTACAATGGTGTTTGTTCTTCACTGGTTGCCCTTTTCTTGTGGCAACAGGTCACAAATCTTGCAGCTGTGATGGCACACTGTGGTTTTTCACCCAGTAGATAAGGGAGTTTATCAAAATTGGGTTTGTTTTCGAATTCTTTGTGGATCGCTGTAATCTGAGGGAAATATGTGTCTCTAATATGGTCATACATTTGGCAGGAGGTTAGGAAGTGCAGCTCAGTTTCCACCTCATTTTGTGGGCAGTGTGCACATAGCCTGTCTTCTCTTGAGAGCCAGGTCTGCCTACGGCGGCCTTTCTCAATAGCAAGGCTATGCTCACTGAGTCTGTACATAGTCAAAGCTTTCCTTAAGTTTGGGTCAGTCACAGTGGTCAAGTATTCTGCCACTGTGTACTCTCTGTTTAGGGCCAAATAGCATTCTAGTTTGCTCTGTTTTTTTGTTTGTTCTTTCCAATGTGTCAAGTAATTCTCTTTTTGTTTTCTCATGATTTGGTTGGGTCTAGTTGTGTTGTTGTTGTTGTTGTCCTGGGGCTGTGTGGGGTCTGTTTGTGTTTGTGAACAGAGCCCCAGGACAACCTTACTTAGGGACTCTTCTCCAAGTTCATCTCTCTGTAGGTGATGGCTTTGTTATGGAAGGTTTGGGAATCGCTTCCTTTTAAGTGGTTATAGAATTTAACGGCTCTTTTCTGGATTTTGATAATTAGCGGGTATTGGCCTAATTCTGCTCTGCATGCATTATTTGGTGTTTTACGTTGTACACGGAGGATGTTTTTGCAGAATTCTGCATGCAGAGTCTCAATTTGGTGTTTGTCCCATTTTGTGAATTCTTGGTTGGTGAGCGGACCCCAGACCTCAGAACCATAAAGGGCAATGGGTTCTATAACTGATTCAAGTATTTTTAGCCAGATCCTAATTGGTATGTCAAATGTTATGTTCCTTTTGATGGCATAGAAGGCCCTTCTTGCCTTGTCTCTCAGATCGTTCACAGCTTTGTGGAAGTTACCTGTGGCGCTGATGTTTAGGCCGAGGTATGTATAGTTTTTTGTGTGCTCTAGGGCAACGGTGTCTAGATGGAATTTGTATTTGTGGTCCTGGCAACTGGACCTTTTTTGGAACACCATCCTCTCTCTCTCTCTCTCTCTCTCTACCTGTTTGCTTCTCTCCCTCTCTTTCTTTCTTTCTTTCTTTCTTTCCTTCTTTCTCTCTAATCCTAGACTAAAGGGACTTGGATACCACTTGAAAAGTTGGATTCTGAAATAGCCAGAACCACATCTGAGAGAAAGACAGAGAATTAACAAGACACCACCAACTCAGGGCAAATAGAGAGAGAAAAAGCATATTGTTCAATATGGAGACCCAGAAGTATAATCCTGTAACATAAGTCATCCGAAGGCAATGAAACTGACTCCAAAGCAAGTTTCTGAAGGCGGCCATAGAGGAAAATAAAAACTGTGTTGTCAGACAACATATTTGTCCTTTCAAGTAACTAGGCCTCTTTTGGTGCTTGTGGCTTCCGAGAAGAGAGACACGATGGCTATCTGTGATGCTTTGTATGTATGTCTGTGTGTGTGTGTGTGTGTGTGTGTGTGTGTGTGTGTGTGTGTGTGTGTGTGTGTGTCCATTGACAGTGGACGGATAGTGACCAGCGTCATCGCTTTTCAAAGGGTGACTAAACCCCTGTCTCTTTCATGTGGGTGACGACGTGACCTTGCTTGGTCTACGGAGGACGCCAGCCAGGCACCACAATCCGGTTATAGGCAGCGGTAGGGCAAACAATGCCAGGACCTAGTGCCATCCACCCCTCCATCCCTCCATCCCCAGCTGCAGCCTCTCAACAAAGCCAGGATTGAAGTGGATTCATTTATTTATTCCGCTTTCACAAGACTGACATGAAAGACTTGACTGTGTGTTTTAATGTATTGTAACTTTGTTACCTAAAGAAGGTTTGAGGAAGACACCTCAGAGATCAAAGCTGTGTGGAGACACAAAGTGGAGTCAAGTTAAATTGTGACACATAACGTCACAACGTCTACTGGTTTCCCAGTAATCCTCTCAGACTGGATTACTCAGTTGTGACTGGAAAAAAAATCCACCATGGAGGTGTCCCAAATGGCACCCTATTCCCTATGGGCCCTGGTCAAAAGAAGTGCACTATAAATGGAGCCATTTGGGATGCCGGCCATAACACTAAACCACTGGCACATACATGGACATCTACCACATAGCTACACAAGTAAGCCCCTACAACTACACAGCTTCTACACTTACTCACATAGTCAAGGTCGGCCATTTTCCCTGACTGAGACAGAGAATGGCAAAGCCTCACGTCTTCGCCCTGATTAAGAGGTAGGATTAGCCCTGCCAGGAGAGACCGGGGTATGGTGGAGGTGTGGGTATAGAGAGAGAGAGAGGGGTGGGGGATGAATAAAATAGGGGCTAAAACCAAATCAGAGCATGAAGACTTATCCACAGTCGGCTGAAGAGTGTTCCGAGGCCTGAGATAAGAGGAGGCACGGAATCAGATAAGGAAAGAACGTTGAACCATTAACTTTGCATAAGTCTCACCAAGCCAACTGCCCAGATGTTATCAAAAATCTCTCTCTCTCTCTCTCTCTCTCTCTCTCTCTCTCTCTCTCTCTCTCTCTCTACCTATTTGCTTCTCTCCCTCTCGTTCTTTCTTTCTTTCTTTCTTTCCTTCTTTCTCTCTAATCCTAGACTAAAGGGACTTGGATACCACTTGAAAAGTTGGATTCTGAAATAGCCATAACCACATCTGAGAGAAAGACAGAGAATTAACAAGACACCACCAACTCAGGGCAAATAGAGAGAGAAAAAGCATATTGTTCAATATGGAGACCCAGAAGTATAATCCTGTAACATAAGTCATCCGAAGGCAATGAAACTGACTCCAAAGCAAGTTTCTGAAGGCGGCCATAGAGGAAAATAAAAACTGTGTTGTCAGAAAACATATTTGTCCTTTCTAGTAACTAGGCCTCTTTTGGTGCTTGTGGCTTCCGAGAAGAGAGACACGATGGCTATCTGTGATGCTTTGTATGTGTGTGTGTGTGTGTGTGTGTGTGTGTGTGTGTGTGTGTGTGTGTGTGTGTGTGTGTGTGTCCATTGACAGTGGACGGATAGTGACCAGCGTCATCGCTTTTCAAAGGGTGACTAAACCCCTGTCTCTTTCATGTGGGTGACGACGTGACCTTGCTTGGTCTACGGAGGACGCCAGCCAGGCACCACAGTCTGGTTATAGGCAGCGGTAGGGCAAACAATGCCAGGGCCTGGTGCCATCCACCCCTCCATCCCTCCATCCCCAGCTGCATCCTCTCAACAAAGCCAGGATTGAAGTGGATTCATTTATTTATTCCGCTTTCACAAGACTGACATGAAAGACTTGACTGTGTGTTTTAATGTATTGTAACTTTGTTACCTAAAGAAGGTTTGAGGAAGACACCTCAGAGATCAAAGCTGTGTGGAGACACAAAGTGGAGTCACGTTAAATTGTGACACATAATGTCATGACGTCTACTGGTTTCCCAGTAATCCTCTCAGACTGGATTACTCAGTTGTGATTGGAAAAAAAATCCACCATGGAGGTGTCCCAAATGGCACCCTATTCCCTATGGGCCCTGGTCAAAAGAAGTGCACTATTAGGGAATAGGGAGCCATTTGGGGTTCAACCCAAAACACTAAACCACTGGCACATACATGGACATCTACCACATAGCTACACAAGTAAGCCCCTACAACTACACAGCTTCTATACTTACTCACATAGTCAAGGTCGGCCATTTTCCCTGACTGAGACAGAGAATGGCAAAGCCTCACGTCTTCACCCTGATTAAGAGGTAGGATTAGCCCTGCCAGGAGAGACCGGGGTATGGTGGAGGTGTGGGTAGAGAGAGAGAGAGAGAGAGAGAGAGAGAGAGAGAGAGAGAGAGAGAGAGAGAGAGAGAGAGAGAGAGAGAGAGAGAGAGAGAGAGAGAGAGAGAGAGAGAGAGAGAGAGAGAGAGAGAGAGAGAGAGAGAGAAGGGCTAAAACCATCTCAGGGCATGAAGACTTATCCAGCATTGACTGAAGCGTCTTCCGAGGCCTGAGATAAGAGACAGGGAGCCACATCAGCAAAAAAAATTAAGTTGCCATAAGTCTCACCAAGCCAACTGCCCAGATGTTATAAAAAATATCTCTCTTCCTCTCTCTCTCTTTCTCTGCCTCTGTCTCTCCATCTCTTTCTCTCCTCCTCTCTCTCTTTCTCTCTCTCTCCCCTATGGAATATGCCTTTGATTCCAGAATCATGCTGGTACGCTAATCTAAGCAGCTTCACCCCACCAAGGCAGAGTCTGCTGTCTTTGCAGTATTTGGTTACACTGAATCGTATGTCTCCACCACACCACCTGCATTGCTGTCTACTGCTGGTGTGAAGAAGATAGCCTCAATATGAACCATTGACTAGGCTACTACTCGTGCATCAGACCATGCATTGCTGACTGATCCTCTCCTCATGTCAGTAGGAGCATGATGTTTTAGAAAATAAGCCCTCATTTGGATTGGAATAAACATTGTACTTTAATATTACCTAAATGAGGCCAACCATCTGACTGGAGAAGAGGACTGTTTGGTTTTGAAAAAAGATCATCACTCTGTCTAACCCATCCTGATGGCACTACCTCAGGTTGGCCACTAGCTGGCGTGAGTGGACAGCTTGAGGCAACTGGTGGTTATGCAGACATGAGTTCAGGCATTTTTCTGTGTTTTTCAGAATGTCATCAGTTAGGGGTTTCCCTTATGATGTTGCAATATGTCCATTATGTGTGGTCACAAATCTTTCGTGGGTGGAATTGGGAAAAACTAATTCTGGGAACTCACCAACGCAAAATCCTAGAATTCACCTTGAAAAAGCGGTCAAAATTATTTATCTTTCGGAACTCCATTCACACATGTTCCTCCTATTTCCACCCATAACCATTGTGTGTGATTAACCATAGCCAGTAGATGCATCTGTCATATTGTGTCTGTCAACCTAGATGAGCCATAGACAAAGAGGGGAGCTTTAATGAGTGTCTGGGAGAGAACAGATGCTGTTCTGTCCACCAATTAGGGCTGCTTAGACTGGTGGCCTTCAAGTGGTCTGGACTCCATGTCCCAGCATGCTCTATGGCAGAGCCTAGACCAGGGGTGGAGGACAGGAGGCCTCCTGAGGTAATACATCACCACACCTCAGAATACAGATTAGAATGGGATGAGATTATATTTCTCTGATCATTTAAATCTAACACCAACCACTCTTCCACCATCTCTTCTCCATTATTTCGCTTATAGCTTCCTATAGAAATCATATTGCTAGCTGGGTTGGATTCAATCAGCAATTCCAACTACAGGAGCCTGTTCATCTCTCCTGTATCTTGCTCTCCAAACCAACACTGGGCATGTGTGCTTCCCAGGAAGGTGTACTATAGCTAACCATCTAGACTAGTGGCCATGTACTGTATTAAACAAACAATTCATATCAACTCTCACATAAAGCACATTCTAATACATAAAACATACATTCTTGCTTCTCCATCAACTCAAATAACTCCAAGCAAATTATCTGAATTTGTTTCGCATTACTGCTAATGATACTAACGATGGGAAGATACTGGACACTGCGTGTTCGTGTCTTCAACCATGAAACAACCATGAAACAACATCTACTTTCCTTAGGACACAACTCATCTCACTTGGATGGTTTTTTGCCATGGAGGAGAGTTCTTTGAACTTCTCGCTTTTTATGAAATGAGAGGGCTACTGAGAGAGGGGACGAGAGAGAGAAAAGGGGGATAGAAAGCGAGAGAGCAAACAAGTGACAGCGAACAAGAGAGATAGAGAGAGAGACAGAGAGAGAAAGCGAAAGACGGGAACGAGACAAAGACAAGAGTCAGAAAACAAATTTCAAAGAGGCGCCAAACAGCCTGTATGTGAAATCGGATAGGAACTAATAAAGTGCATCTCTTCACAACAATAAATAATGCATCAAAAGGAAACAACATGAAACACGGAGACTTGTTTCATCCTCAGAAAGAGGGAGAAAAGGGTTTATTAACGGACGTCAGTGCATTGCCTTCATGTCATGGAGGAGCGCTCGTACCAGGCCTCATTTAAAGTCAATATCTAAAGAACTTCTCCGCAAATTTGCCGAAATTTGGTCCAGATGAATATTGTGTGAAATAAGTTGAATACATTTGTGTGAAAGAGTTAATGTCGGGCTATAGTTGGTTGGTGAACATGATGTCAAAATGCTGTCGCGTTTGGAAGTGTTCTGAAAACTGTTCAAGTACGGTCCTGGCACGTCCTGAGGCAATGAAGAAATGTATTTTGTATCTCTTTTCTCTTTCTCTGGTGAGATACATAAACAGAAACAAATTGTTTGTCTGAAGTACTCTTACAATACCAATCCTCTCTCTCTCTCTCTCTCTCTCTCTCTCTCTCAATTCAATTCAATTCAATTTAAGGGCTTTATTGGCATGGGAAACGTGTGTTAACATTGCCAAAGCAAGTGAAATAGATAGTAAACAAAAGTGAAATAAACAATAAATATTAACAGTAAACATTACACTCAGAAGTTTCAAAAGAATAAAGACATATTATGTATATATACAGTGTTGTAACAATGTGCAAATAGTTAAAGTACAAATGGGAAAATAAATAAACATAAATATGGGTTGTATTTACAATGGTGTTTGTTCTTCACTGGTTGCCCTTTTCTTGTGGCAACAGGTCACAAATCTTGCAGCTGTGATGGCACACTGTGGTTTTTCACCCAGTAGATAAGGGAGTTTATCAAAATTGGGTTTGTTTTCGAATTCTTTGTGGATCGCTGTAATCTGAGGGAAATATGTGTCTCTAATATGGTCATACATTTGGCAGGAGGTTAGGAAGTGCAGCTCAGTTTCCACCTCATTTTGTGGGCAGTGTGCACATAGCCTGTCTTCTCTTGAGAGCCAGGTCTGCCTACGGCGGCCTTTCTCAATAGCAAGGCTATGCTCACTGAGTCTGTACATAGTCAAAGCTTTCCTTAAGTTTGGGTCAGTCACAGTGGTCAGGTATTCTGCCACTGTGTACTCTCTGTTTAGGGCCAAATAGCATTCTAGTTTGCTCTGTTTTTTTGTTTGTTCTTTCCAATGTGTCAAGTAATTCTCTTTTTGTTTTCTCATGATTTGGTTGGGTCTAGTTGTGTTGTTGTCCTGTGGCTCTGTGGGGTCTGTTTGTGTTTGTGAACAGAGCCCCAGGACAAGCTTACTTAGGGGACTCTTCTCCAAGTTCATCTCTCTGTAGGTGATGGCTTTGTTATGGAAGGTTTGGGAATCGCTTCCTTTTAAGTGGTTATAGAATTTAACGGCTCTTTTCTGGATTTTGATAATTAGCGGGTATTGGCCTAATTCTGCTCTGCATGCATTATTTGGTGTTTTACGTTGTACACGGAGGATGTTTTTGCAGAATTCTGCATGCAGAGTCTCAATTTGGTGTTTGTCCCATTTTGTGAATTCTTGGTTGGTGAGCGGACCCCAGACCTCAGAACCATAAAGGGCAATGGGTTCTATAACTGATTCAAGTATTTTTAGCCAGATCCTAATTGGTATGTCAAATGTTATGTTCCTTTTGATGGCATAGAAGGCCCTTCTTGCCTTGTCTCTCAGATCGTTCACAGCTTTGTGGAAGTTACCTGTGGCGCTGATGTTTAGGCCGAGGTATGTATAGTTTTTTGTGTGCTCTAGGGCAACGGTGTCTAGATGGAATTTGTATTTGTGGTCCTGGCAACTGGACCTTTTTTGGAACACCATTATTTTTGTCTTACTGAGATTTACTGTCAGGGCCCAGCTCTGACAGAATCTGTGCAGAAGATCTAGGTGCTGCTGTAGGCCCTCCTTGGTTGGTGACAGAAGCACCAGATCATCAGCAAACAGAAGACATTTGACTTCAGATTCTAGTAGGGTGAGGCCGGGTGCTGCAGACTGTTCTAGTGCCCTCGCCAATTCGTTGATGTATATGTTGAAGAGGGTGGGGCTTAAACTGCATCCCTGTCTCACCCCACGGCCCTGTGGAAAGAAGTGTGTGTGTTTTTTGCCAATTTTAACAGCACACTTGTTGTTTGTGTACCTGGATTTTATAATGTCGTATGTTTTTCCCCCAACCCCACTTTCCATCAATTTGTATAGCAGACCCTCATGCCAAATTGAGTCAAAAGCTTTTTTGAAATCAACAAAGCATGAGAAGATTTTGCCTTTGTTTTGGTTTGTTTGTTTGTCAATTAGGGTGTGCAGGGTGAATACGTGGTCTGTCGTACGGTAATTTGGTAAAAAGCCAATTTGACATTTGCTCAGTACATTGTTTTCACTGAGGAAATGAACTAGTCTGCTGTTAATGATAATGCAGAGGATTTTCCCAAGGTTGCTGTTGACGCATATCCCACGGTAGTTATTGGGGTCAAATTTGTCTCCACTTTTGTGGATTGGGGTGATCAGTCCTTGGTTCCAAATATTGGGGAAGATGCCAGAGCTAAGGATGATGTTAAATAGTTTAAGTATAGCTAATTGAAATTTGTGGTCTGTATATTTTATCATTTCATTGAGGATACCATCAACACCACAGGACTTTTTGGGTTGGAGGGTTTGTATTTTGTCCTGTAGTTCATTCAATGTAATTGGAAAATCCAGTGGGTTCTGGTAGTCTTTAATGGTTGATTCTAAGATTTGCATTTGATCATGTATATTTTTTTGCTGTTTGTTCTCTGTTATAGGGCCAAAAAGATTGGAGAAGTGGTTTACCCATACATCTCCATTTTGGATAGATAGCTCTTCGTGTTGTTGTTTGTTTAGTGTTTTCCAATTTTCCCAGAAGTGGTTAGAGTCTATGGATTCTTCAATTACATTGAGCTGATTTCTGACATGCTGTTCCTTCTTTTTCCGTAGTGTATTTCTGTATTGTTTTAGTGATTCACCATAGTGAAGGCGTAGGCTCAGGTTTTCTGGTTTCTCTATGTTTTTGGTTGGATAGGTCTCTCAATTTCTTTCTTAGGTTTTTGCATTCTTCATCAAACCATTTATCACTGTTATTACTTTTCTTTGGTTTTCTGTTAGAGATTTTTTGATTTGATAGGGAAGCTGAGAGGTCAAATATACTGTTTAGGTTTTCTACTGCCAAGTTTACACCTTCACTATTACAGTGGAACGTTTTGTCCAGGAAGTTGTCTAGAATGGATTGAATTCTCTCTCTCTCTCTCTCTCTCTCTCTTCCCTCCCTCCCTCCCTCCCTCCCTCCAGTAACCACTGTAAACCCTTGCGACTCCACCTACAATCGGCCTCTGCAGTTCTTTCATGTCCTGCCTCGTTTCCCCAGTGGGGAAGGAGAGTCAGTTCTCGTGACTCAGTACAATCAACCGGCCGCCCCCGCGAGGGGGGGAATAGTTCTGAATACCAGCTGACCGCCAAGGACAGAGGATCAAACCCACCGCATAGCGAGTAGACATGCAAAGCGATTTGGGTTACCGGGATGGGGTTGCACTGTGGCCGGCTTGCAGTCGACTGTATGGTTATGATATGAATCACTGATAGGAGGGTTGAGTTCTGTTTTGTAGTAGAAATGTATTATTCTGGGAGCTGACTTGTCAGCCGATGTATTGTACGTTGACAGTGTGTCTGTGGTGTAGCAATGAGTTTGGTGTGTTTTGAGTGTGTGTGTGCGTGCATGTTTGAGTTTTTCCCGACCACTTGACCTGACAGAGTATATTTACAGCTGTACAACACTGACATCATGTGACATAATTTGTAAATTGAGCTTATACTGTTATTTTGCAAATATTGGGTAAGATGTAGGGTCAAATCATCAACAAAGATACAAGCAAACAGTATATTTTATTCATCATAAAATTAGTTCTCTACAGATAAATTATTCAGAAGAATAAATGGATAACATTACATAGAAATACACATGGTTTTATTGACATTTAAATTCACAGGCAATCAATGTTCTTGGTCTCAATTTGCTTTGTCATGCACAGTTGAGTTTCAGCACTGGGCTATCTCAGATGGCAGGGACTTATAGTTAAATTTATATGTCACATCACTTGGTTCTAGAAAGAAAAACACACACACATCATTAAGACTTGATGGTAATGTTGTTGTTTGTTTTTTATATAGAAAATAGCCAACAAGGAAAAAACGCTTGTGCTCTAGTCTCACCTTCAAAGCATTCGGGGATCTTGAGTTTTCCATCGATGCACTGGGTTGACACTGCATAGCCACACTTCTTCTCCTTGTTCATACAGTAGACCAAGATGACGTCCGTATGCGAGATTTTATTGGGCTCGAAATCCTTTATCCAAAATTTCCTTCCATTGTAAAGGATGCGTCCTCTTTTAATACCTACCTTGCATGGAGCTGTGGAACAAAGAGGGAAATTATGATAAATAATTATAATATTGCCTCAGGGAGCTAGGTGGAAATTACTATTTAGAATTTCAAAAACAGCAACATTCAGCTATTCAAAAACACTGATTTGATAGGTAACCAAATAAGTTTGGTTAAACAATGTAATAAAACAAAACAAAAATACAGAATTGTCACAAACTCGGTGGTCCTACCCCTGCAAACTGGCTTTATTGACCAATTCCCTGTTTTGAGACATTCGATCTCCACAGGCCCATCCAGGACATAGTCTATGTTACATCCATATCTGACAGTCTCCTTGAAGCCGTGCTCCCTCTTATCATTAATAGTCATGTAGCCGTTGTTGATGCCTGTTGGAGCTGAACAGGTCACAACTGGAAACAAAGAGAGGTCAGTCAGGGTTAGTGTGTGTTCAGAATACCACCTTAACTTCATCCACAAGCAAATCACTTGTCATTTATTACCAATTAAAGGGTGCAATTCGTAACTTTAATTTCCTCAGAGTTATCACAAACATATCTGGCCAAAGCTAAAACGAACAAACGGTTACACTAATAATAACCAATAACCCCTCAGTTTACAAAAGTTCAAGAACGAAAGTTATGAATTGCACCTTTTACGGAGGACTAAGGTGACATGAAGTGTTCAGCAATAAAAATAAAGATGTTTTATTGTCACATATTCCAGATAGATGCAGTGAAATGTGTTGTTTTACAGGGTCAGCCATAGTAGTACGGCGCCCCTGGAGCAAATAAGGGTTAAGTGCCTTGCTTAAGGGCACATCGACAGATTTTTCACCTTGTCAGCTTGGGTATTCTAACCAGCGACCTTTTGTTTACTGGCCCAACGTTCTAACCCAGGGATGGGCAACTGGCGGCCCAAGTACCAATTTTCTATTTATTTTTTATTATAATAAATAACCTTTATTTTTTCGGGGGGACAGACTCATCAGGGTCTCAGCTTACTGTTGAGAGTTAGAATAATAGAATACACAAGGTGCAATTTCGAAATTTGGTTGTGCATCTGCAGTCACTCAATTCGCCCATGTCAGCAAAACCACAAGCCACTGTGGCCCCTCATGATGAGTTCAATTTTTTTGTGGCCCCCACCACCATCAAAGTTGCCCATCCCTGCTATAGGCTACCTGCCGCCCTAGCAATACAACAGATCAGAGCCTTTCACTGATAATAATGTACCTACATTTACATTCTGGTGGCTCAGTCCAGTTTCCGTTAGTGCTGCACGATCCCCTCTCATTGCCTATGAGGGCAAGTGGAGGGAAACACTCGTAGGTCCCCCCAAAACCAAACACAGTCGTGTTGCCTGTGAACTTTCTGTCGTAGACCATTCTCCCATTTTTCGGTATTGGAGGAAGACCACATGTCACCGCTAACAGGGGGAGAGATTTCATTCCCATGCTAATTAATCAAGCACATTTTATCGAAATACGTGATATTCTCTATATTTTTAGCGTCAACATACAGTGGGGAGAACAAGTATTTGATACACTGCCGATTTTGCAGGTTTTCCTACTTACAAAGCATGTAGAGGTCTGTAATTTTGATCATAGGTACACTTCAACTGTGAGAGACAGAATCTAAAACAAAAATCCAGAAAATCACATTGTATGATTTTTAAGTAATTAATTTGCATTTTATTGCATGACATAAGTATTTGATACATCAGAAAAGCAGAACTTAATATTTGGTACAGAAACCTTTGTTTGCAATTACAGAGATCATAAGTTTCCTGTAGGTCTTGACCAGGTTTGCACACACTGCAGCAGGGATTTTGGCCCACTCCTCCATACAGACCTTCTCCAGATCCTTCAGGTTTCGGGGGCTGTCGCTGGGCAATAAGGACTTTCAGCTCCCCTCCAAAGACTTTCTATTGGGTTCAGGTCTGGAGACTGGCTAGGCCACTCCAGGACCTTGAGATGCTTCTTACGGAGCCACTCCTTAGTTGCCCTGGCTGTGTGTTTTGGGTCGTTGTCATGCTGGAAGACCCAGCCCCGACCCATCTTCAATGCTCTTACTGAGGGAAGGAGGTTGTTGGCCAAGATCTCGCGATACATGGCCCCATCCATCCTCCCCTCAATACGGTGCAGTCGTCCTGTCCCGTTTGCAGAAAAGCATCCCCAAATAATTATGTTTCCACCTCCATGCTTCACGGTTGGGATGGTGTTCTTGGGGTTGTACTCATCCTTCTTCTTCCTCCAAACACGGTGAGTGGAGTTTAGACCAAAAAGCTCTATTTCTGTCTCATCAGACCACATGACCTTCTCCCATTCCTCCTCTGGATCATCCAGATGGTCATTGGCAAACTTCAGACGGGCCTGGACATGCGCTGGCTTGAGCAGGGGGACCTTGCGTGCGCTGCAGGATTTTAATCCATGACGGCATAGTGTGTTACTAATGGTTTTCTTTGAGACTGTGGTCCCAGCTCTCTTCAGGTCATTGACCAGGTCCTGCCGTGTAGTTCTGGGCTGATCCCTCACCTTCCTCATGATCATTGATGCCCCACGAGGTGAGATCTTGCATAGAGCCCCAGACCGAGGGTGATTGACCGTCATCTTGAACTTCTTCCATTTTCTAATAATTGTGCCAACAGTTGTTGCCTTCTCACCAAGCTGCTTGCCTATTGTCCTGTAGCCCATCCCAGCCTTGTGCAGGTCTACAATTTTATCCCTGATGTCCTTACACAGCTCTCTGGTCTTGGCCATTGTGGAGAGGTTGGAGTCTGTTTGATTGAGTGTGTGGACAGGTGTCTTTTATACAGGTAACGAGTTCAAACAGGTGCAGTTAATACAGGTCATGAGTGGAGAAAAACGAACAGGTCTGTGAGAGCCAGAATTCTTACTGGTTGGTAGGTGATCAAATACTTATGTCATGCAATAAAATGCAAATTAATTACTTAAAAATCATACAATGTGATTTTCTGGATTTTTGTTTTAGATTCCGTCTCTCACAGTTGAAGTGTACCTATGATAAAAATTACAGACCTCTACATGCTTTGTAAGTAGGAAAACCTGCAAAATCGGCAGTGTATCAAATAGTTGTTCTCCCCACTGTATGATGTAATATACAGTACCAGTCAAAAGTTTGGACACACCTAATCATTCCAGGGTTTTTCTTTATTTTTACTATTTTCTACATTGTATAATAATTGTGAAGACATCAAAACTATGAAATAACACATATGGAATCATGTAGTAACCAAAAAAGTGTTAAACAAATATATTTTATATTTGAGATTCTTCAAAGTAGCCACCCTTTGCCTTGATGACAGCTTTGCACACTCTTGGCATTCTCTCAACCAGCTTCATGAGGTAGTCACCTGGAGTGCATTTCAATTAACAGGTGTGCCTTGTTAAAAGTTAATTTGTGGAATTTGAACCAATCAGTTGTGTTGTGACAAGGCAAGGATGGTATACAGAAGATAGCCCTATTTGGTAAAAGACCAAGTCCATATTATGGCAAGAACAGCTCAAATAAGCAAAGAGAAACGACAGTCCATCATTACTTTAAGACATGAAGGTCAGTCAATGCGAATAAAGTTTATTCAAGTGCAGTCGCAAAAACCATCAAGAGCTATGATGAAATTGGCTCTCATGAGGACCGCCACAGGAAAGGAAGACCCAGAGTTATCTCTGCTGCAGAGGATAAGTTCATTAGTGTTAACTGCACCTCAGATTGCAGCCCAAATAAATGCTTCACTGAGTTCAAGTAACAGACACATCTCAACATCAACTGTTCAGAGGAGACTGCGTGAATCAGGCCTTCATGGTCAAATTGCTGCAAAGAAACCATTACTAAAGTGGCGAGTGGCGCAGTGGTCTAAGGCTAAGGCTAGCTGTGCCACTAGAGATCCTGGTTCGAGTCCAGGCTCTGTCGCAGCCGGCCGCAACCGGGAGACCCATGGGCGGCGCACAATTGGTCCAGCGTCGTCACGGTTTCGGCCGAGACTGCTCCTCCTCCTGGTTCGGGCAGGCTTCGGCGTTCGCCGTCCCCGGAGTACTAGCTGCCACCGCTCTATGTTTCGTAATTTGATTGCTTTTGTCTGTCTGTTACACCTGTGTCCATTTGTGTGTTGATTACGTGTCTTATAAGATCCTTGTTTTGCACTAGAACTATTGTGTGTTGTTATGACTGCCACTGTGTCGGAGCTACGTGTTTGCACCCTGTTTGTTTTGTGTTTAGTGTTTACGCGTGTGCGTAATTTTCCCTCACCTCTTGGTGTATTTTGAGGTCGGGGTTTTTCTCGTAAACATTAGACTATTAAAGTCTGTTGGACTTAACCTCTGTGTCCTGCGCCTGACTCCTCCACCACATCCACATCGGTTCAAGTGACAGAACAACACACCACCATGGAGTCAGCAGGAACAGCGGCGGCACCCGAATCCCTGGAAGACCGGATCAACTACCAGGACACCATGATCCGGCAACTCGGGGCCGCCATGGACGAGGTGTCCAACACTCTGCGCCGATTGGTGAATCGAGAGGTGCCCACGCACTCTTACAACATCCCATCACCAACGGCCAGTCCTCCTCTCTCAGCACCGGAACCCAGTGGCATTCGGCTCTCGCTCCCGAGGGCATATGACGGTTCTGCAGCCGGGTGTCAGGGATTCCTCCTGCAGGTGGAACTTTACCTTGCCACCATACACCCGGCGCCCTCGGGATACGAGAGCGTCTCCGCCCTCATCTCCTGTCTATCCGGCAAGGCGTTGGAGTGGGCCAACGCCGAATGGAGGGGAATAGACGCCGCAACCATCACCTACGCAGAGTTCTCCCGCCGCTTCAGGGCTGTCTTCGATCATCCACCTGAGGGGAAAGCGGCGGGAGAGCGTCTATTCCACCTCCGACAGGGGAAGAGGAGCGCACAGGAGTTCGCACTGGAGTTCCGGACACTAGCGGCGGATGCGGGGTGGAATGAGAGGGCCCTCATCTACCACTACCGGTGTAGCCTACGAGAGGACGTTCGTCGTGAGCTGGCCTGCAGGGACACCAACCTGTCGTTCGACCAGTTGGTGGACATTTCCATCCGTCTAGACACCCTGCTGGCTACCCGCGGACGTCCCGAGTGGGGGTCGTCCATTCCACCCTCCAGCACCTCTGAGCCGATTCCCATGGAGCTCGGGGGTGCTGGCGCTAGAGAGAGGAGGAGAGGGAACCCGAGGGGGGCCATCCCCTGCACCACCTGTGGTCGTGGAGGACACACCGCGGCCAGGTGCTGGGGAGGGTCTCCTGGGAGAGGTGACAACAGGCCACGCACTGGGGAGACATTTCAGGTGAGTAGGCGCCCCACTTACCCAGAGCTTTCTGTTGGTCACATGAGTATTCCTGTGAGATTTCCACAGGTGGCACCTCATTCCCAGCATAAGGCTCTAGTAGATTCAGGCGCAGCTGGGAACTTTATTGATCGGGCATTTTGTTGTAGGTTAGGAATTCCCCTTCGGCCGGTAGAAGCTCCATTTCCTGTCCACGCATTAGACAGCCGGCAGTTGGGGTCGGGCCTGATCAGGGAGGTCACAGCACCACTGACGATGACGACGCAGGGGGGTCATGAGGAGATCATTCAGTTTTATCTGATTGACTCTCCTGCGTACCCCGTGGTGTTGGGCCTTCCCTGGTTAAGCACCCATGATCCTACCATAGCGTGGCAACAGAGGGCTCTTATGGAGTGGTCTGCCCAGTGTGTAGGGAGATGTCTAGGTGTTTCCGTAGGGGCGACATCGGTAGAGAGTCCGAACCAAGTGCCCGCACTGCGCATTCCCCCCTGAGTATGAGGATTTAGCACTCGTGTTTAGCAAATCGAGGGCAACACGGCTACCTCCTCATAGACAAGGGGACTGTGCGATAAATCTCCAGACAGGAGCGGCTCTTCCACGGAGTCGTGTGTATCCCCCTGTCTCAAGAGGAAACAGCGGCTATGGAGACTTACATAGCCGAGTCCTTGGCACAGGGATACATACGGTCCTCCACTTCCCCGGTCTCCTCGAGTTTCTTCTTTGTGAAGAGGAAGGACGGGGGATTGCGCCCGTGTATTGATTACCGTAGTCTCAATCAGATCACAGTTAAATACAGTTACCCACTTCCACTGATTGCAACGATGACGGAATCATTACGCGGAGCGCGGTTCTTCACAAAGTTGGATCTCAGGAGCGCGTACAATCTGGTGCGCATTAGGGAGGGGGATGAATGGAAAACAGCATTTAGCACCACCTCGGGTCGTTACGAGTATCTCGTCATGCCATACGGGTTAATGAATGCTCCTTCAGTCTTCCAATCCTTTGTTGACGAGATTTTCCGGGACATGCATGGGCAGGGTGTAGTAGTTTACATCGACGACATCCTAGTGTATTCTTCTACACGAGCCGAGCATGTAGCCCAGGTGCGCCGAGTGTTGAGAAGACTGTTGGAGCATGACTTGTATGTCAAGGCAGAGAAATGCCTGTTCTTCCAGGAGTCCGTCTCCTTTTTGGGTTATCGGTTGTCCGCGTCTGGTGTGGAGATAGAGGTAGACCGGGTATCGGCCGTGCGTAATTGGCAAACTCCAACCACTGTAAAAGAGGTGCAGCAGTTCTTGGGTTTTGCTAATTACTACCGGAGGTTTATTCGGGGTTTTGGACAGGTTGCAGCTCCCATTACGTCCCTGCTAAAGGGGGGTCCGGTTCGTTTGCAGTGGTCGGCTGAGGCGGACAGGGCATTTGTCAAACTAAAGAACCTGTTCACCTCGGCTCCTGTGCTGGCGCATCCGGATCCCTCTTTACCATTCCAAGTAGAGGTAGACGCGTCCGAGACCGGTATTGGGGCAGTTCTGTCACAACGGTCCGGCACGCCACCTAAACTCCGCCCCTGTGCGTTCTACTCCAAGAAGCTCAGCTCGGCGGAGCGCAACTATGATGTTGGGGACAGGGAGCTGTTAGCCGTAGTCCAGGCCCTAAAGGTGTGGAGGCATTGGCTTGAGGGGGCTCAACACCCTTTCCTCATTCTGACTGATCACCGTAACCTGGAGTACATCCGGGCAGCTAGGAGATTGAACCCTCGTCAGGCTAGGTGGAACATGTTCCTAACCCGGTTTGTTTTTAAGATCACATACATCCCTGGGTCCCAGAATGGTAAGGCAGACGCCCTGTCCCGGCGGTATGACACAGAGGAGAGGTCCAACGAGCCTACTTCCATATTGCCGGAGTCTTGTTTGGTGGCTCCGGTGGTATGGGAGGTCGATGCGGAAATCGAGCGGGCACTGCGTACCGACCCTACTCCCCCGAGTGTCCTGTGGGGCGGACGTACGTTCCGCTCGAGATTCGTGATCAACTTATTTATTGGGCTCATACATCACCCTCCTCTGGACATCCAGGTATTGGCCGGACCGTGCACTGTCTTAGCATGAAATACTGGTGGCCAACGTTAGCTAGGGATGTGAGGGTTTATGTCTCCTCCTGTTCGGTGTGTGCCCAGTGTAAGGCGCCTAGACATTTGCCCAGGGGTAAGCTACATCCCCTGCCCGTTCCACAACGACCATGGTCCCACCTATCGGTGGATTTCGTAACCGACCTACACCCCTCCCAGGGGAATACTACCATTTTGGTCGTTGTGGATTGGTTTTCCAAGGCCTGTCGTCTCCTTCCCATGCCGGGTCTCCCTACTGCCCTACAAACCGCTGAGGCCCTATTTACCCATGTGTTCCGGCACTATGGGGTCCCCGAGGATATAGTGTCTGACCGAGGTCCCCAGTTCACCTCCAGAGTTTGGGGGGCGTTCATGGAACGGTTGGGGGTCTCGGTAAGCCTTACCTCGGGGTATCACCCAGAGAGCAATGGGCAGGTGGAACGTGTCAACCAGGTTGTGGGTAGGTTTTTGAGGTCCTATTGCCGGGACCGGCCGGAGGAGTGGTCTAGGTTCATCCCCTGGGCAGAGATGGCCCAGAACTCTCTCCGCCACTCCTCCACCAATTTAACACCTTTCCAGTGTGTTTTAGGTTATCAGCCGGTCCTGGCACCATGGCACGAGAGCCAGATCGAGGCCCCTGCGGTGGACGAGTGGATTCGGCGCTCGGAGGAGACGTGGGGCGCTGCCCATGTCCATCTGCAGCGTGCCATCCGTCAACAAAAGGCGAGCGCCGATCGCCACCGCAGTGAGGGACCGGTGTACGCACCGGGAGATCGAGTCTGGCTCTCGACTCGAAACCTGCCCCTCCGCCTGCCCTGCCGGAAGCTGGGTCGGCGGTTTGTGGGGCCCTTCAAAGTCCTGAGAAGATTGAACGAGGTGTGTTACAGGTTACAACTGCCTATAGAGTATAAAAATATTAACCCCTCGTTCCATGTGTCTCTTCTCAGGCCGGTGGTAGCTGGCCCACTCCAAGAAGATGAGATAGGAGTGACCCCTCCGCCCCCTTTGGACATCGAGGGGGCCCCGCGCACAGGGTCCGGACCATCTTGGACTCGAGGCGCCGGATGAGTGGTCTCCAGTATCTCGTGGAGTGGGAGGGGTACGGTCCGGAGGAACGGTGCTGGGTGCCCAGGAGGGACATACTCGATCCATCCCTCCTGACTGAGTTTCACCGTGGGCATCCCACGCGCCCGGGTCCGCGTCCTCCTGGCCGTCCCCGAGGCCGGGGTCGGCGCACGGCTGGAGCCGCGCGTCAAGGGGGGGGTACTGTCACGGTTTCGGCCGAGACTGCTCCTCCTCCTGGTTCGGGCAGGCTTCGGCGTTCGCCGTCCCCGGAGTACTAGCTGCCACCGCTCTATGTTTCGTCATTTGATTGCTTTTGTCTGTCTGTTACACCTGTGTCCATTTGTGTGTTGATTACGTGTCTTATAAGATCCTTGTTTTGCACTAGAACTATTGTGTGTTGTTATGACTGCCACTGTGTCGGAGCTACGTGTTTGCACCCTGTTTGTTTTGTGTTTAGTGTTTACGCGTGTGCGTAATTTTCCCTCGCCTCTTGGTGTATTTTGAGGTCTGGGTTTTTCTCGTAAACATTAGACTATTAAAGTCTGTTGGACTTAACCTCTGTGTCCTGCGCCTGACTCCTCCACCACATCCACATCGGTTCAAGTGACAAAGGTAGGGGAGGGTTTGGCCGGCAGGGATGTGGGTTCGTTTCCCACGGGGGGCCAGTATGAAAAAATATATATATATATACATGTATGCATTCTGGATAAGAGCATCTGCTAAATGACTAAAATGTAAAGGACACCAATAATAAGAAGAGACTTGCTTGGGCCAATAAACACGAGCAATGGACATTAGACCGGTGGGACTATCATTTGTTTTTCAACAGGACAATGACCCAACACACCTCCAGGCTGTGTAAGGGCTATTTGACCAAGAAGGAGAGTGATGGAGTGCTGCATCAGATGACCTGGCCTCCACAATCCCCCGACCTCAACCTAATTGAGATGGTTTGGGATGAGTTGGACTGCAGAGTGAAGGAAAAGCAGCCAACAAGTGCTCAGCATATGTGGGAATGCCTTCAAGACTGTTGGAAAAGCATTCCTCCTGAAGCTGGTTGAGAGAATACCAAGAGTGTGCAAAGCTGTCATCAAGGCAAAGGGTGGATACTTTGAATCTAAAATCAAAAAGTGTATTTTGATTTGTTGAACACTTTTTTGGTTACTAGATGATTCCATGTGTGTTATTTCATAGTTTTGATGTCTTCACAATTATTCTACAATGTAGAAAATAGTAAAAATAAAGAAAAACTCTTGAATGAGTAGGTGTGTCCAAACTTTTCACTGGTACTGTATGAATATGAATAATATAGCCTACAGTAAAGCTATTATTCAAATCTCAAGTTTTATACATTGTAGAATGCTCTTTACAATTACAGCAATAAAGCCACATTTACATTTACATTGTGCTTTGTAATGTATGCATTATCAATGTGAGTTTGTATGCATTATCAATGTGAGATAATGTTTAATAATTACTGTTAAGTGCTAGAGTAGTTATGTATTTCAGCATAAGGCAGAAACGTACGTGTACACTTCGGTGGTGGCTCACTCCATTGTCCGTCATCCAAGCACTCAATCCTACTGGCACCTTGCAAGGTATACCTATAGACCACAATCACATTACCGTAATCTGTCAAATAATAGTGGCCACAATATTAGGTGTCTGGGTATACAGTGATTTCAACTTTGACCTACTTTACATTTCTTTGATACAATAACATGTTATATACTTTGACAGCACAGAGAGGTGACCAGTCGTCAATGAGACATTAAAATGTGTAAATCCCCATACCCCTCATGGCAGGTGTAGTTGATGGTACTCTGGTAGACAATGTCCACAAACTCCATGTCTCCATGGTCTAGTGCTTTTGGGAAAGAGCATCTCATTGCTGCATCAGAATTTTAAAAAAAAGATTTAGTCAGCATTGCTCAACAGTTCCATCAGTATGAGTGTCAACTGATAATACTTGTAATATACTGAGTATCAACTGATAATTATTGTAATATATTGAGTATTAAGTGATAAGACATGGAATATACTGAGTATCAACTGATAATACTTGCAATATACTGAGTATCAACTGATAATACTTGTAATATACTGAGTATCAACTGATAATACATGGAATATACTAAGTATCAACTGATAATATTAGCAATATACTGACTATAAACTGATACTACTTGCAATAAAGTGAGTATCAACTGATAATAAATGGAATGTTTTTTGAGTATCAACTGACAATGCAAGAGTATCAAATTATGATACATGAACAATAATACTGTTTTCGGTCAAACTTTATAACAGCAACCTACTTGAGCACTTGAGTCTAGACTCGGACCAGTCTCCGCTAGCAGTGCAGATTATTGTGCGAGAGCCTGAGGTGGGTGTATATCCACGTTTACACGACAGCACCACCTTGTCTCCGGGGGAGTACACCCTCTGGTGCCCCTCCGGTTCCATACCGTCAATCAGGGGCGGGCGGCCACATTCTGAGGGGGCAGACAGGCAATGGGACAGGTCAATAAAACGCGCACGCACGCGCACACACACACACACACACAGAGAAAACATGGACACACAGGTTAACCAAAGAAGTGTCCGTGCAACTCCCCAGACATGAAGTTGACATGTTACTGATAGTCTAGTGATAGTTTGTTGAGCATAAAGGTAGGTGGACTTTTAAAATAAAGTGTATTTTTCGCTTCATTTTACAGTAACTGAAAGTATTCTTCAACATAACACAAGCCCATTTGTTTAAACACACCCTGACAACATGTTCACTGAGAGTACTTAGGAATATTGAACAGCATACAGCACAGAAACAAAAAAGTATTCTAAATCAATAGGCCAAAACACTGGCACATATATATGAACAAAAATATAAACGCAACATGTAAAGTGTTGGTCCCATGTTTCATGAGCTGAAATAAAAGATCCCAGAAATGTTCCATATGCACAAAAAGCTTATTTCTCTCAAATTTGTTGCACTAATTTGTTACATCCCTGTTAGTGAGCATTTCTCCTTTGCCAAGATAATCCATCCACCTGACAGGTGTGGCATATCAAGAAGCTGATTAAACAGCCTGATCATTACACAGGTGCACCTTGTGCTGGGGATAATGAAAGGCCACTCTGAAATGTGCAGTTTTGTCACACAACACAATGCCACAGATGTCTCAATTTGAGGGAGCGTGCAATTGGCATGCTGACTGCAGGAAATGAGGCAAATGCATGAGGCAAATGGTGGTCACACCAGATACTGACTGGTTTTCTGATGCACGCCCCTACTTTTTTTAAAGTTATCTTTGACCAACAGATGCATATCTGTATTCCTTCATGTGAAATCCATAAATTAGGACCTAATGAATTTATTTCAATTCACTGATTTCCTTATATTTACATTACATTTTAGTCATTTAGCAGACGCTCTTATCCAGAGCGACTTACAGTTAGTGAATAGATTTTTTTTTTTATACTGGCCCCCCGTGGGAATCAAACCCACAACCCTGGCGTTGCAAACGCCATGCTCTATCAACTGAGCTACATCCCTGCCGGCCATTCCCTCCCCTACCCTGGACGACGCTGGGCCAATTGTGCGCCGCCCATGAGTCTCCCGGGCGCAGCCGGCTGCGACAGAGCCTGGATTCGAACCAGGATCTCTAGTGGCACAGTTAGCACTGCGATGCGGCGCCTTAGACCACTGCGCCACTCAGGAGGTATATGAACTGTAACTCAGTAAAATCGTTCAAATTGTTGCATGTTGCTTTTATATTTTTGTTCAGTGTAGATACCATAATAATAGATACTGTACCTTTCTTGGATGTCACTGGTGTATACAAGGCAAGCAGACAGATCAGCAGCAAAACCAGACTTGGTGCCATCGTCTGTGGTGTGGAGAGAGCGTCTCTCCTCTCTGGTTTCAAGGGTAAAAATTGGAACGTCGTTGGAGCTCCCAACGCTTTGTGTTACTCAAGGTAAACAGATAAGGGTCGATGACAACGCAGAATGAGGCAACCTCTGGCTCTTTTAGTCTGTTTCGTAATTTACTGTAATACACCAGACCGAGTCTCCCGAGTGGCGTAAGGCACTGCATCGCAGTGCTAGGTGTGCCACTAGAGATCCTGGTTCGAATCCAGACTCTGTCGTAGCCGTCAGTGACCGGGAGACCCATGGGGCAGCGCACAATTAGCCAGCGTCGTCCAGGGTAGGGGAGGGAATGGCCAGCAGGGATGTAGCTCAGTTGGTAGAGCATGGCGTTTGCAACGCCAGGGTTGTGGGTTTGATTCCCACGGGGGGCCAGTATGAAAATGTATGCACTCACTTAACTGTAAGTCGCTCTGGATAAGAGTGTCTGCTAAAATGTAAAAATGACCCTTACTGGTTATATGGCAGGATTGCCCTGCCCCCATTCCTAGTACACATCAACATCACCAGTTCTCTGTAACTTTTCACCAAATCATGGTTGCAAAAGAGAATGTGCCTTCAATCCATTTATGTGGTATGATAAAGTTGACTGAAACCATTCTAGCACTATAACATTGATGCGGCTAGATGATGCAGTGGTGTAGATCTACATATGCAGACCTACTACTATGCATCTTTGTGTGATTTTATCTGTTAACAGTAGGGAATGCATTTGTAATCTCATACAGTTTGTTTGTTGTTCTTGTTGCAAAAGTGCAAGAGTTCAATCAGATATCGAGTTCAAGTCAAAACAAAGGTATGTTTACTCTTAGTTAAAAAGTAACTTGTTTTTCTCTCTCAAAACTGCAGAGCCCTTTGTGTATGAGCAGAGCTTCCAAATACTGTAATCCTATACTGACATCTAGTGTTGTTTTCAGGTAACATGTACTATACTATACAGGCAATCAAATTCAGGCTCATTCAAGTTATGGAAACAATCAACAGGTTATTAACAAAAGCAAGGCTGGATTATTTGGACACAAAGTCACATTTATTTGTAATTTATTTGCCCTATCTTTCCTCTTCGTATTGTGTTTATTTTGTTAGGTCAGCAGGACACATCGCAATCTCAGATGGAAGTGATTTGGGCTTGAGGGTGTACTCCATCTTGCCTGGTTCTAAGAGAAAGACAGACACACAAACACATTTGGAATTTTAGTTGTGAGAATATGAAGGACTCAACTAAACAGCATTTGGGAAGCTTTGAAAATGTGATGGCAGCGACCACAACACATTTTACTCTGTGTCGTGTTCATTTGTCACCAAAACAGAAGAAATGGACTGAAACATGGAGACTGCCAACACTTGTCCAATAAGAAACACTCATTTTCGATTTACGTGGTAGTAAAATGTTTTAAAACATGCATGCCATAATGAACGTGACCATGTTATTTTGGTACGACGGGCCTCACCTTTAAAGCATTCTGGGGTATTGAGTGTGCCGTCGTTGCATTGACTTGCTACTGGAATGCCACACTTCAGCTCCTTGTTCAGACAGTAGAACACAACAGGCTCCCCGTGAAGGACTCTATTGGGTTTCAAATCCCCAATCCAGATCTTCTTGGCGTTGTAGAAGATGCGACCTCTGTTGATGTTAACTTTACAGGGGGCTGCAGTAACGTGAAGACAAGCAAAGCAACATTACTTTCAGTTTAGAATTGAATAGGAATAGAATGAAATGGAATAAATCATGGAAATTCTTCATTTTCTTCTGTATCAGTACCCAACACACCACACCACGTACACCACACATATAATAGGTTGGTCAGCCACACAGCAGTGCCCCCACAAGGAGACGTTTTGGGAATACAGTGCCTTGCTCAAAGTCACAATGGCAGAATGCTCTCATTACGCAATCATTTCAGTCATCGAAGATTAAATAAATGGTTGCTGATACACATCTAATCACATGTAAGTCAACAAGCTGGTTCGATATACAGAAACACACAAGTGACATTCCCACAAGTGTAAAAACAGTGCAACCTTTTCTATGACTCAATGGCTCAGGTGTGAAGTTTCCCCTATGTACAGCAGAGGAGGCTGGTGGGAGGAGCTATAGGAGGACGGGCTAATTGTAATTGCTGGAATGGAATAAATGGAACAGAGTCAAACATGTGCTTTCCATATTTTTTTATGTGTTTGATACCGTTCCATATATTCCATTCCAGCCATTACAATTAGCCCGTCCTCCTATAGCTCCTCCAACCAGCCTCCTCTGATGTACAGATCTAGGGTCAGCTTCCCCTCCCTCAATCCTAACCTTAACCATTAGTGGGGGAAATATAAAACTGACCGAAGATCAGCGTCTAGGGGCAACTTCACCCTACACTGACTCATTGACTCACCTCTACAAACGGGCAAAGTGGACCAGTTGCCTGTATTCTGACACTGTATTTCCTCAGAGCCGTCCAGAACGTAGTGTTCCTGGCACTGGTACTTGACCTTCTCCTTGTAGCCAGCCTCCCTCATCACAGCAAAGGTGATGAAGCCGTGGTCTATCGTTGGTGGGATGGAGCAACTCACCTCTGCAACAGGTCAGAAAAGTAATGGGCTAGTGAAAGTGTATTAACAATGCAATAACCTATTTCAAGTAATATTGTCAGGGTTAGTCTACATTATTGAAATAATTGTTAAGGTGTAAACAGAGGAAGACAGGATTATGCAAATTGATCAATTATCATCGCTTGGAGTGGATGAGCAGTTAGCGATAACCATTTTAGAGAATCATCATCAGGGCCGGCTCCAGGCATAAGCAGTTCCCATACCGCTAGGGGCCCCCCATTTTATTTTATTTGTATTTATTTTTTACATTGTAGAATAATAGTGAAGACATCAAAACTATGAAATAACACCTATGGAATCACGTAGCAACCAAAAAAGTGTTAAACAAATCAAAATATATCTGGTTTTAGTGGGACTATCATTTGTTTTTCAACAGGACAATGACCCAACACACCTCCAGGCTGTGTAAGGGCTATTTTACCAAGAAGGAGAGTGATGGGGTGCTGCATCAGATGACCTGGCCTCCACAATCCCCCGACCTCAACCCAATTGAGATGGTTCGGGATGAGGTAGACCGTAGAGTGAAGGAAAATCAGCCAAGAAGTGCTCAGCATATGTGGGAACTCCTTCAAGACTTTTGGAAAAGCATTCCAGGTGAAGCTGGTTGAGAGAATGCCAAGAGTGCGCAAAGCTGTCATCAAGGCAAAGAGTGGCTACTTTGAAGAATCTCAATTGAATTGTTTAACACTTTTTTGGTTGCTACGTGATTCCATATGTGTTATTTCATAGTTTTGATGTCTTCACTATTATTCTACAATGTAAAAAAATTGTAAAAATAAATAAATAACTTGAATGAGTAGGTGTGTCCAAACCTTTGACTGGTAGTGCATGTAATAATGTGCCCCAAAAGATCATTGATAATTAATCAGTGGTTCAACCAGAAACAATTTCTCAACCAATGAGCTTTGTTCATGATGGAACAGACCATTTTTGCTTGTGCTGCAACTGTCTGCACCTACCCTCGCATACTGGTGGCTCAGTCACGTTTCCACTGGCCAGGCACGATCCTCTCTCGTTGCCAATGGGAGCTCTTGGCGGCAAACACTCATATGTCCAACTCTGTCCGTACCGGGTTTCACTGCCGGTGAACTTCTTGTCATAGACAATTTTACCATGCTTAGGTGCTTGAGGCAGAGCACAACTCACAGCTGGAGGGAAGAAATATAAAAAATAATTGAGACACTATATTTTCATATTTAGGCACAATGGAGAAAAGCAAGGTTACATTCCTGAGGTATGGTAAAGAGATATACCTTTACACATTGGTGGTGGTGCACTGAGGGTACCGTCGTGTAAACACACGCTCTCATTGGCTCCTATCATGACGTACCTGAAGAACACAAATTCTTATTGGTCTGAGATGCATAGTCAAAATGTAGTCAGAACTAAAACACACTGTATTTCCCTCACCCGTCATCACAGGTGTAGTTGAGTACACTCTTGAATGGCACGTCAATCATCCCTGGCTTTTGCATAGGCTTGGGGAGAGGGCACATCTTTGCTGTGTCAAAAATGTATAAGATTCATGTGGATATGTTGTAAAAATACAATTAAAATAAATAGTATGGACTGTCCATGGTACTGTATAGGTGACTTTAGGGTTCCAAAATTCTCAGAAATGTTCCCAAAATTCCCAGGTTTTCCAGAAATCCCAGTTGGAAGATTCCTTGAATCAGGGGCTAATAAGCAGGAAATCTGGAATCCTCCAACCAGGATTTCTGGAAAATCCAATAATTTACCTGAATTTTTGTGACCATTGGTGGACTTATGCTTTACATTATATATTGGATGTTTTGTGAATGGGGTGGAACTTACGAGAACACACAAGGTCCAGTTTGGTCCACTCTCCCGAGGCAGAGCAGGTGATCCTGGCTGTTCTGGCTTTCCCAGGTATGTATCCACGCTCACACGCCAGGGTCACCTCTTCTCCAATCTCATACACACGCTTTAGGCCCAGCGTATCTATACCGTCGGTCACGGGCGGGCGGCCACATACTGAGGATAAATGGGAATATTGATAGACAAACAATGTTACCCTGTATATTATATAAAAACAAATATATGAAATACAGCTAAAGCATAGGTTACTGAGTCTTGTGAACCAACACTGTAATATATATTCTGTAATTGAAAAATATAGCATTAATCAAATAATTTGCACTGTACCTTTCTTGGATGTCACTGACGTATACAAGGCAAGCTGGCAGAGCAGCAGCAAAACCAGGGTTGGGTTCATCTTCTGGGGGGTTGAGAGAGACTGTGTACGTTCTCCCAGCAGCGGATGGTGAAAAATGTAGATGGTCTGTTCAAAAGCCCTGAAAGTCTGATCCAATCAGATCGGCTGAAATAGGCTTCCATTGATTGAACCCAAAGTTCAAAGAACATGCATATTTACTCTGAGTTGAAGGATAACTTTCACTCGGTACACTATATATACACGTACACCCACACTACAATGATTCAGAATCATAACATGTATCAGCTGTATGAAATACAGGTTTCATTCATGTAATACTAATACTTTTAAAAAACTAATTCAAATTCAATTTGGTTTCTTAAGGGGAGGCTGTGCAGTCTTGCCCTACCTGTGTCGTTCAGATAGGACAGGTTAAGCCTGATTCAAATGCTATTTATTTTGACTATTGCCCAGTGTGTATATTGATTGATTGATTGCTTCTGTGGACAGGTGTCTTTTATACAGGTAACAAACTGAGATTATGAGCACTCCCTTTAAGAGTGTGCTCCTAATCTCAGCTCGTTACCTGTATAAAAGACACCTGGGAGCCAGAAATCTTTCTGATTGAGAGGGGGTCAAATACTTATTTCCCTCATTAAAATCAATTTATAACATTTTTGACATGCGTTTTTCTGGATTTTTGTTGTTGTTATTCTGTCTCTCACTGTTCAAATAAACCTACTATTAAAATTAAAGACTGATCATGTCTTTGTCAGTGGGCAAACATACAAAATCAGCAGGGGATCAAATACCTTTTTCCCTCAATGTAACTTATACTATACCACAGGTCTATATAGTCTACCAGCCTAACTGTTTATCCTGCCCTCTATCCACCATTCATAGTGACAATAGTGGTAGGTGGATCATTTGTCCAGATCTGCAATAGCTATCATACCACACATAAAAGCATTCAAAGCTGCATCGATTTATAATATGAATCCACAAGAACAAATATGAATAGCTGATAGGCAGCGGAAAGGCATCATTGCAGCATGAAAGAACAGTGAAGAAATGAGACACGCAGCTCAAAAAGCTCCCCTACTTATCTTGTTTAGGGACAACTCAATTATCCTACCTAGACTAGCCTACAACACCACAATGCAATGAATAATTGCTTTATTGTTTTTAAAAAGTGAGTACAAACTTCTACTCTAGGCTACAGTGAAAATGTAATTAGAATAAAGGTGCAAAAGCCCTGTGATTTGAATGTTTCATTCCATTTGGATCAGTAGTGTGTCTACTCTCGATAGTTTATAAGGTCTAGAAAAGGCACAATAGCAGGCCAGTCTGGCTGTATTCTTACTTCTGATACTGAGAGTCTGTTGCAGATCATCATTCTCCCAAGTCGTCCTATAATAACGAGGCCAAATATGCTCCCGGCAGGAAAGCTTAATGCGCGCTCCTCTCCAATCCGAGCGGCTATTCCTCAAGCACCTACAGTGGCTTGCGAAAATATTCACCCCCCTTGGCGTTTTTCCTATTTTGTTGCCTTACAACCTGGAATTAAAATTGATTTCTGGGGGGTTTGTATCATTTGATTTACACAACATGCCTACCAGCTTGAAGATGCAAAATATGATTTATTGTGAAACAAACAAGAAAGACAAAAAAACTGAAAAATTGAGCGTGCATAACTATTCACCTCCCCAAAGTCAATACTTTGTAGAGCCGCCTTTTGCAACAATTACAGCTGAAATTATCTTGGGGTATGTCTCTATAAGCTTGGTACATCTAGCCACTGGGATTTTTGCCTATTCTTCAAGGCAAAACTGCTCCAGCTCCTTCAAGTTGGATGGGTTCCGCTGGTGTACAGCAATCTTTAAGTCATACCACAGATTCTCAATTGGATTGAGGTCTGGGCTTTGACTAGGCCATTCCAAAATGTTTCCCCTTAAACCACTCAAGTGTTTTGCTTTAGCAGTATGCTTAGGGTCATTGTCCTGCTGGAAGGTGAACCTCCATCCCAGTCTCAAATCTCTGGAAGACAGAAACAGGTTTCCCTCAAGAATTGCCCTGTATTTAGCGCCATCCATCATTCCTTCAATTCTGACCAGTTTCCCAGTCCCTGCCGATGAAAACAGCATGATGCTGCCACCACCATGCTTCACTGTGGGGATGGTGTTCTCGGGGTGATGAGAGGTGTTGGATTTGTGCCAGACATTGAGCTTTCCTTGACGGCCAAAAAGCTCAGTTTTAGTCTCATCTGAACAGAGTACCTTCTTCCATATGTTTGGGAGTCTCCCACATGCCTTTTGGCGAACACCAAACGTGTTTGCTTATTTTTTTCTTTAAGCAATGGCTTTTTTTCTGGCAACTCTTCCGTAAAGCCCAGCTCTGTAGAGTGTATGGCTTAAAGTGGTCCTATGGACAGATACTCCAATCTCCGCTGTGGAGCTTTGTAGCTCCTTCAGGGTTATCTTTGGTCTCTTTGTTGCCTCTCTGATTAATGCCCTCCTTGCCTGGTCTGTGAGTTTTGGTGGGCGGCCCTCTCTTGGCATGTTTGTTGTGGTGCCATATTCTTTCCATTTTTTAATAATGGATTTAATGGTGCTCCGTGGGATGTTCAAAGTTTCTGATATTTTTTTATAACCCAACCCTGATCTGTACAACTTTGTCCCTGACCTGTTTGGAGAGCTCCTTGGTCATGGTGCCACTTGCTTGGTGGTGCCCATTGCTTAGTGGTGTTGCAGACTGGGGCCTTTCAGAACAGGTGTATATATACTGAGATCATGTGACAGATCATGTGACACTTAGACTGCACACAAGTGGACTTTATTTAACTAATTATGTGACTTCTGAAGGTAATTGGTTGCACCAAATCTTATTTAGGGGCTTCATAGCAAAGGGGTGAATACATATGCACGCACCACTTTTCAGTTACTTCTTTTTTTGAAACAAATATTTTTTTCATTTCACCTCACGAATTTTGACTATTTTGTGTATGTCCATTACATGAAATCCAAATAAAAATCAATTTAATTATAGGTTGTAATGCAACAAAATAGGAAAAGGCAAGGCACTGTAGAATCTATCCCCTTCAATATAGCCTAAATATTTCTCATTTAACTTTTAAAATGTATTACCTTTTATATGTGGCATAAACACAACCAGTCACAATGTTTTAGTCTGATTAGACTACTTCAAAAGTCTCCTGTAGGTTTGACCAAAATATATTTCCAGCATCCTCAAAATGGCTTGACATTAATCAGGTTTCCAGCCAACCTTTTTATGCGAGTAAAGTACATATTGGATAGAAAATGTCATGACAGGCCTAATGGAAACAGCAAATTTGTTGGCAAACTTTCCGAATGTTGACTAAACAAAATACGCTAGACAATGTGGGATCTTTTTGTGTCAGTAAAATGTATTATGCAAGAAATGCTTTTATGCGCAAATAATGGTATATAAACCATCATATTGAAGTAAACTTGGAGTCATGCGATGACATGGTGTTTAGTCCTCCCACTAAGACTCAGGAAAGAATGCAGTTTACTAGGCTACAGATGAAATAAGTTATGATGAACTTCACAGGGTGGTGAAAATGCACAGTGACCTTGATGCTCCTTTCAATAAATATCGAGGGTCTTATTCTGGTGACATGATGATCGATGCTTGGCTGCCATTTGACAAATAAAAATAATCTCGCAATTTTGTCCATAATAATCTCATCATAATATGCCATTTAGCATATTTAGGCTATATATACTGTATCTGTGAGCTGTTGGCTAGAGTGCAGGTGCCAATACCAGAGTGGGCACATTCGCTATATAACCCAACATTTTTCGGTGACAAAACCATCAGTAGGCCTAGAGTTGAAAATGCAATATAAACCCATTTAACTTGTATTTTTTATTCAGTACATGGGAATTTAACCAAAAGGTAATTGTTATTTGCACTACCTATTTATGCATAGACTTTTATCTGCAACAAGTCAATTTGATGGAAACAAAACTCTGATAGGAAAATGTGAATATTGTTTTTATGCAGATTTTAGAATAAAAAGCATGAAAATCTGTCTGCAATTGCAAGTGCGCTAGTCCAGTGTCACTTCTATTATGCCTGCACATCATGGTTCACCAGCAGCCTCAAACATTTACAAAAATAAGCTATAGACCAGCCAAAACAAGCTTGTAATAATTGTACTTGTAATTGTACTCCCCACTCATACTCATCTGGAGGTCACTCATTTTAAGCAGTTAGGCTGGCTATCTGTAGAAAAAAATAGTAGTATTAATTCAACTTGGTCTAGTCCACATCATTATCACAGAGCCCCCATGTACCTATCCAACTATTTTTCATTTGCTAGTGATGTCCTACAGCATAATACCAGAAGCAGAGACTCTAATATTCACTGTTTTAAATATGAGTCTATCTGGTAAGAACACATTTTTATATACCGCTGTTGAGTGGAACAAACTACAACAGCAACTCAAAGACATACCAACCATAACCACTTTTTAAAAGAATGTCAAAAGCTGGCTAATGTGTGAACAGTATAACCTTTTTTTTGGCTGTATCTCCGTAATATGTCTGTATCTATGTAAGTATCTATGTATGTGTATGTACTGTATGTATCTATGTATGTGTATGTACTGTATGTATCTATGTATGTGTATGTACTGTATGTATATATGTATGTGTATGTACTGTATGTATCAATGTACTATATGTATCTATGTATGTGTATGTACTGTATGTACAGTGAGGGAAAAAAGTATTTGATCCCCTGCTGATTTTGTACGTTTGCCCACTGACAAAGACATGATCAGTCTATAATTTTAATGGTAGGTTTATTTGAACAGTGAGAGACAGAATAAGAACAAAAAAATCCAGAAAAACGCCTGTCAAAAATGTTATAAATTGATTTGCATTTTAATGAGGGAAATTAAGTATTTGACCCTCTCAATCAGAAAGATTTCTGGCTCCCAGGTGTCTTTTATACAGATAACGAGCTGAGATTAGGAGCACACTCTTAAAGGGAGTGCTCATAATCTCAGTTTGTTACCTGTATAAAAGACACCTGTCCACAGAAGCAATCAATCAATCAGATTCCAAACTCTCCACCATGGCCAAGACCAAAGAGCTCTCCAAGTATGTCAGGGACAAGATTGTAGAACTACACAAGGCTGGAATGGGCTACAATACCATCGCCAAGCAGCTTGGTGAGAAGGTGACAACAGTTGGTGCAATTATTCGCAAATGGAAGAAACACAAAATAACTGTCAATCTCCCTCGGCCTGGGGCTCCATGCAAGATCTCACCTCGTGGAGTTGCAATGATCATGAGAACGGTGAGGAATCAGCCGAGACCTACACGGGAGGATCTTGTCAATGATCTCAAGGCATCTGGGACCATAGTCACCAAGAAAACATTTGGTAACACACTACGCCGTGAAGGACTGAAATCCTGCAGCGCCCGCAAGGTCCCCCTGCTCAAGAAAGCACATATACAGGCCCGTCTGAAGTTTGCCAATGAACATCTGAATGATTCAGAGGAGAACTGGGTGAAAGTGTTGTGGACAGATGAGACCAAAATTGAGCTCTTTGGCATCAACTCAACTCGCCGTGTTTGGAGGAGGAGGAATGCTGCCTATGACCCCAAGAACACCATCCCCACCGTCAAACATGGAAGTGGAAACATTATGCTTTGGGGTTGTTTTTCTGCTAAGGGGAAAGGACAACTTCACCGCATCAAAGGGACGATGGATGGGGCCATGTACCGTCAAATTTTGGGTGAGAACCTCCTTCCCTCAGCCAGGGCATTGAAAATGAGTCGTGGATGGGTATTCCAGCATGACAATGACCCAAAACACACGGCCAAGGCAACAAAGGAGTGGCTCAAGAAGAAGCACATTAAAGTCCTGGAGTGGCCTAGCCAGTCTCCAGACCTTAATCCCATAGAAAATCTGTGGAGGGAGCTGAAGGTTTGAGTTGCCAAACGTCAGCCTCAAAACCTTAATGACTTGGAGAAGATCTGCAAAGAGGAGTGGGACAAAATCCCTCCTGAGATGTGCGCAAACCTGGTGGCCAACTACAAGAAACGTCTGACCTCTGTGATTGCCAACAATGGTTTTGCCACAAAGTACTAAGTCATGTTTTGCAGAGGGGTCAAATACTTATTTCCCTCATTAAAATGCAAATCAATTTATAACATTTTTGACATGCATTTTTCTGGATGTTTTTGTTGTTATTCTGTCTCTCACTGTTCAAATAAACCTACCATTAAAATTATAGACTGATCATGTCTTTGTCAGTGGGCAAACGTACAAAATCAGCAGGGGATCAAATGCTTTTTTCCCTCACTGTATCTATGTATGTGTATGTACTGTATGTATGTGTATGTACTGTATGTATCTATGTATGTGTATGTACTGTATGTATCTATGTATTTATGTATTTATGTAAAAAATAGGGACCACAATGGAAATACATTTTTAACTGACAAATCAAATAAATCAATCAATCCAAACTGTGCGGCGGCCAATTGATGAATGGAAAGAGACATCTGTTACAAAACACCAAAAAGGTTTAATGACATTTGGAGATTGTCACACCAAGCCTTCGATACTGGGTAAGCCTACAAGGTAGGGAGGGATGTATTTCCTGTTTGTCGGAATTGACATGGTCTATTTATTGTGGTGTTGAAAACTCAAACCATGATATTAAAGCGCCTGAAGTCGGTCTGCTTTGTTTATTGGTTGTGTGGTGCATTGACACAGAAACCTGTTGGTGAAATATAAATAAATACATATGTTGCATATATTTTTTATAATTATAAATATAGCATCAAGATTTTTAAAATCAGATTTCCCGCTAGCTGATCTTGTCTGCAGCTGGCTCTGATCATAGTGTAGGCCTAATGAAATAGGAAGGGAAAGTGGGTTTGTCCGTGGTGGTCGGCGAACCCTCAACCTTCTGGCCGTAGCCCTGCATGGCATCGACTGTGCTACAAAAGCATGCTGAAATGGCAAAGTCGATATCCACGTTTATGAACACAGGGTCGCTACACTGCCCTCAAAAGGCAAAATGCACCAACTACGAATTTGGTCTGTTGTAATGGCCAGGTATTATCTGATTAATGTGGTATTTAGTTTCCTGACAGAAGAACAAGCCAGTTGATCAGAATATATCATGGAGTCTCAGAAATCGCTGTCTGTCTAGACAGAAAAATACTTTGAAGTCAGATTTTGCAGTAAAAAAAAAATTTTTATACAGTGTTTTGCCTTTGTAGGGCAGTACAGTTATTGTTATTTGTGGTCATAAACATTAGGGGAGGGTCATGTGAAAATAATTGTAACATTCGGGAGAGGTGTCAAAATGTTTTTATGACACCTTGAGTTGGAACCCCCCCTCCCCCGCAGTAAATTCCGAACTGTCCCTAAAGGTTTCAGAACAAATTAATAAGCCACACATAACACATTCAGAATAGATTAAATGTTTATGACTATGATCAGTGCTTGACTTGGGTGGAATAGGTGCCGGTACTCATTTTAATGTAGGTGCAGGAACTCCTATGATATGACTGATATGTAGTTACTCTTCAAATAAATAGTTTTACCCAAAAATGTACCAGTATCTTTTACGCCACTGGATGACGCTCCAATCTTCCAAATTCCAACACACAGTAGCCCTCCCACCAGGCGATTAATTGTGGTGACGTCAGCTCAAGTGAAAGAAGGAAGCAAAGCGCTCAGTGTGGAGCTGTCAGTAAAAGTAGTTGTAGCGATAGCCCATAGATAGTACAGTGTCTCCAGTTACAGTCTGACCGCCTGTTCAGTGGCTAAATACAGTGTGCGTGAAAAGGTTATACATTGGATTGAATAAGCATATACATAGGATAGAGAGGAATAACGTTTCTTTTTGGCTATGGCTGATGTCACGCAATTCAACGAGGGGACCGGGGACGTCGCGAAAGGGTTCGCTCGTAAAGGAGCTTTGAGGCAGAAGAACGTCCATGAAGTGAAGGACCACAAATTCACTGCAAGGTTCTTCAAGCAGCCGACTTTTTGTAGCCACTGCACTGACTTTATCTGGTAAGCGCTTTTCCTCTCCAGACGGCCTCTGCCTGTTGAACATTTTGGAGAACTCCGCTGTCTTCTCAACCAGTTAAAGTTAACTGTGCTGCACCGTTACGTATAATTTTCTTACTGGAATTTTTTGTCTTCCACGCCAAAGCTGGACATTTTAAAGCCAACTTTTGCCTATAATGTGCCTCGAAATGCAAGCCAAAAGTAAACGAATCCGGTCTGCCTACAGTGGGCTAGATACAATCAACATTTTGACTGACAGCCGATAGCGCGGCTACATAAATGTTTGTTACAAATGGTAAAAGTTGTATTTCTCCTAGTCCTCTTGTTTTTGATAAATATTGAAATAACTTACTGCCAACGAAATATAGTCTCACAAGGGACAAGTGGTAACTATTCGGGATGTAGACTGGTTGAAGACGCACCCATGTTGACCAACCTTCCTCTTTTCAAGGGGGTGTGTTGTTTCCAAGACCATTTATTGCTAGCTACAGAGAAATATGGAGACTACTGCTGTCTGCTTGATATTGCAAACATGTTTGTTTGTGTGTATCTGTCTGTTTAATGCTATTGTTATTTAATTCCTCCCTTCTCTCTTGTCACAGGGGATTTGGAAAGCAAGGATTCCAGTGCCAAGGTAAAATCAAATTGATTGACGTCCATTCACTAAGCTCCAGTCCACCATGCAGTGTATACTCATTCGTGCAGAGTTGTGTGTGTACTGCATTAATTCAAGAGGACCAGTCCATTTGACTTGCATTGACTAAATAATGTTTAAAAAATTTGTTGGAGTCACTTACCTTTTAAAGAGTTTGAGATATACCGGTAGGCAATGTTCTCTCTAAACTGCATGCACAGGCAGCTCCCATCAGACTGCACATCAGTCTTTTTTTATAACTTAAAGGGCAGTGTTGTATTTAGACGGTCTTGAATAAGCTAAGTAGCCAATAGACAGAGCGTAGCATAATTTGTCCGATTCTCTGTAATAATGGTATAGGAATAATAATGAATTGTATTTTGTAAAGTGGTTTCTTGAATCAAAAAACACAACAACACAACATGTTTAGTCACCTCCTTGTCTGAAGGACAAGTGGATAAAGAGGTTAATGTCAAGCCCTGCAGGTTTTTTTTCTCAAAGATCGAATGGAATGTAGGCCTACATTGAACAACACATTGCCTGCTACTGTAGGCTTAATGATAGAACAGCTATTTCTATGTTAAAATGTTATGGGATGCATTTTTCTCCATTGTTTTTGATGGTAGGCCAATCTGGTAGGCTTATATTATGATCAAATAGCCACAGTAGCCTACTTGGCCACTGTTAAAACTGTAACTTAAAGTGGGTACAGCCTCAGTGTTCACAGTAAACACGCGCCGGAAGTTGCACCGAATTTTCACAACCTTCAAGTTTGCGCTCAGCAGACCTTAAATTTGCTCAGTGCCTAATTTTTTGGAGGAACATTGGCGGGAGACCTACATTTGTCTGTGCCGTTTGAGTATGATGCCTTCCTTACACACACTCTGGAATATGAAGTCGTAAATAACAGAACAGAATGGTTAAAGTATCTGTGACAAAGCACTCAGAAGGTCTAATCACTCACAGAAATGGCATGGATTGATGTTGTGACTGTTTTCTGTTTCCAACCGTTTTCCAATCTCATTACCATTTTTAGTCGTTTGAAGCAGTTCTTTAAAAAAGTTTTTTATACATTTTTAATAAGCCAATGACTCACAACGTAGAGAACTTTCTTTACTTTCTGATTGATTTTGTTTGAGTCTCAGGAGTTTCTTCAAGTGCCCTTTGAGACTTAAATCATCTTAATTGGATTTATGCAGCTAATACTAGGGAATATCTTGACATTTAGTGGTTGTCTGTGTGAAAAATTGATCGTCTGCGATTTAAAAAAAGATGGTTATTTATGATATCAAAGTGAGAACATTTACAATGCACTCCTCAGCTCTTGGAAAGACGGACCTAGATGTTTTGGGGACTACTTGATAAACGTTTAATATAGAAATTAATGGATAGTATTATTCCCAGCTGACTAACTGGACTGACATGAAATCAAATCACGCACGGCAATCTCATGGATGCCAGAGTTCAAATAGGCCTGGTAAAGGAAACAGAAATATGACTACCCAGAGGTTTTCTCTACAAAACCAAAGCCCTATTGTCCCCTGTCAAAAGTACTGCACTACATAGGGAATAGGGTGCCATTTGGGATGCAGAATGGTGTACCGTAGCCTGGCAGCTGAATCTGCTTGTGCTTTAGCTAGGCTAGGTCTGAGGGGTTAATGGCATTCACCTGTAGTTTGCCAAGTCTCGTTAGTGCCATCAATAATCTCAAACTTCTTGTTTACTGATTCCCATCTGTAGAGTACTGTAGGTCAGTGCATTACTCAAACCTGAAGAATGTAGGTTACTAGGCTATGTGCTCGTGCTGAGAAAAGGCAAACTTTTGTCTCAAGAGAATGTTGTATCAAGGTACCAGTTACTAAGGGTTTATAAAGGGTTTCTAAGCTGTTGATAAAGGTTATAAAATAGGCTATATATACTGTACATACACAGAGTGTACAAAACATTAGGAACACCTTCCTAATATTGAGTTGAAACCCCCCTTTGCCCTCAGAACAGCCTCAATTCGTCATGACATGGACTCTACAAGGTGTCAAGCGTTCCACAGGAATGCTAGCCCATGTTTACTCCAATGCTTCCCACAGTTGGGTGGTGGACCATTCTTGATACACACAGGAAACTGTTGAGCATGAAAAACCCAGCAGAGATGCAGTTCTTGACACACTCAAATCAGTGCGCCTGGCACCTACTATCATACCCTGTTCAAAGGCACTTCAATATTTTGTCTTGCCCATTCACCCTCTGACTGGCATGCATGCACAATCCATGTCTCAATTGTCTAAAGGCTTAAAAATCCTTCTTTAACCTGTCTCCTCCCCTTCATCTACACTGATTTGAAGTGGATTTAACAAGTGACATCAATAATGGATCATAGCTTTCACCTGGTCAGTCTATGTCATGGAAGGAGCAGGTATTCCTAATGTTTTGTACACTCAGTGTATATTTATGTATTCAGATTCAGTTTTATACAGTCAGATGGCAATTATTTTAAAAAGGTAACGTGTTGTCGTAGACATTTAGTGAAAATAACGCTCCAGTAACTCAAGCCAAGTTTTCACTAGCCAGATGTTTATTTTGGGTTCTAAAACATTGTGGCCAGACTTAAATATAGTTTAATAGTGTACAATTGTGGTGCTTAGAGATTGTTGTTGTAAGTCCTTGATTGTAAATCTGATTGTAAGCCACTATGAATAAAACTGTCCGCTAAATGACTAAAATGTCAATGTAATATTTAATGTGTCTGATATCACTAGACCGTTCTCATGCAGAAAAGAGAAACAACAGTAACTCATCATTTTACTGGAGTCATCAAAGAGGAAATGGATCATTACGTTATCTGCTGTCTTGATCTGTCCAACATTTCTTATAGTGAAGCAAGTCTAAAGCTGTCAATTAGCTTGGCGGCCAGAGAGAGAAATGCTGGTTCGCTGGTAAAGTTGTTATTTTGTTGGTTTCAGACATTTTCCTATTCTTTGTAAGCTTCGCCTGCATGGCTGCACTTCCAATGAACTGGCGTAATAGCTGAGAAATACCCGCTCTCGTCCTTTCTCTAGAAGATCAAAGCGAACTGAGAGTGTGAGCAAAGCAGGACGTTTTCTTAAGGAGCAAACACTTCATTAACAACGATAACGGTTGAATGCCAGTTAAGCATGTTGATTTGCGCTTAAGTGGTGTCCCCCTTGGATATATGCTATTCTCTGAACATGAATGATAGTGTAATGTGGAAAGTGTTGATCTTGCCAGCCAGTGGTGAGAGTCCCTGCCTCATGGTAAGTGCTGCTGCTTCAGCCAGCCAGGATGATGTTAACCTGTGATCATTGAGCCGTTGGTTGAATGAGATATTTTCTGAAAGGATGTCTTCTGAGAGCCACTGTTAAATGGCAGCAAAAAACGTCCATTTGCTGGAGTACGAGGATAAACACTCGCCAGAGAGGGCTTTTTGATCTCTTTGTGGTTCAGAAGGCTCTTGTCTGGAATAAGTCCACTTTTATTGTTGTGGAGTGAGTGTGTATATACTTGTGTGTGTGTTCAGGTTCCTGCATGCATGTGTGTATCGTAAATTGTATGTCTCCATACGTACGAATGTGTGTTGGACATCATGCATCTATCTACGTATTTGTCGATTATGTGTGTGGAGCCTGTCTTCCAGGGCTTAGTAACTGCGATCGATAAAGACACTCCTCCACTTGTATGTGATCTTGGTGTCTTGGAGGTGCGATGCACTTTGCTCAGAGGCTCCGAGTGTTTGCTGGCGCTTGAATATTTGATGGGAAAGCCTGCTCGTTATCAAGTCAGGGCTAGGTGCTGCAGTGATGACATCCTGACATGTTTTTATGTGTATGCCAAAGCACCATCGGTGAAGCTCCTTTTGTCTCTGTCTTGTCTTCTCCCTCTGGGTTCTGTCACAGCATCACTCGTTACTGTTATAGTCTCTACTTGTCATGTAGAAATCACAGTGCACTATTAAAGACCTAAACAAAACCCCTGCGTTCAGAGCATTAGAGTTAGACTATAGATATGCATTACAGCATTAGAGATGTCAGCAACACTGTGTAGGTGCTAGCTGCTCTTCTGTATCCATTACATATACTTATGCAGAGAACTGGTAGCAGTGGTTTTACAGCCACTCTGGAAAGCACAGCATTTCCCCCTGTTATAAATCTGTTCCTAGGTCTACTTCTAAATAAAGAATGGCCGCCGTATCAAGATGAAGGCGAGGAGGTAACGGCCCTGCTATTCAAAAGATGAAGGTCCCACTTAAAAATACCTGTCCTCTCATCAATTATTAACGGGCTCCTTGGAAATGGGGAGGCTCAAGTCAACAAGCAGGGAGGCTTCTATTGAGTAAAGACATGATAAGCCTATTCTAGTGGTCTTTCTGTGCTGGCCTGAAATGAAGTTACATTCGATTTAATGGAATTTGAAAATGTCTAATGTCTGGACTGGAATTAATGAATTTGTTGGTGTTCAAATGTGAACTTGACATACAGTATCTGTGTTTCCAACAATTTGTTAAATCATTGCGTTCGAGACATTAAAATTAGCTTGTGTCAAACCATTAGCTACCAATCCCACATGGATTATTTCATATCTAGTCTATTCATATCTAGTCTATCTAGAGCAACATTAATATTAAGATCTCTTCCTATCGTTTTGTTATGGGAATCCCCAGACACTGTGGTCCTCTGTAGCTCAATTGGTAGAGCATGGCGCTTGTAACGCCAGGGTAGTGGGTTCGATCCCCGGGACCACCCATACATAAAAATGTATGCACACATGACTGTAAGTCGCTTTGGATAAAAGTGTCTGCTAAATGGCATATTATTATTATTACTACATAGAGCTTGACGAGTTGTCAGAAGCCTTTGCCAAGAGAGATATCATATCCACTAGCTAACACTCAACAAGTATTTTCCGTTATTTGTAAACCGACACCTCACCTCACGGTCACAGTTGAGCTGTGCTGTTGTATCACTACCATGTTACTCGCCTTCGCCAATTATAAGGTTGATTAAATACCACCAAAGTAAAGGTGAGGGGTGAACAAGCCCTCATGTTTACCCAAGTACAAGTAGTCACCATGTGAGATGGTATCTGTGCCAATTCTTGTTACCCTCAGGCAATCCTGTTTCTGTAGAATCTAATTCCACAAGTTAACCTGCAGGCATTTGTATTAATATCCCAATTACTTTGGAATTGCTGTTGCCACATTGTAAACTTGTGCATGGCTCCACACTCAGCCTCTATAAACTGTACCATTAAAACATGATAGCAGTCTTTCGTCCAAATAGTAAGAATGTTAGTATTACCACTAATAGTGAATGGAGGAGTTAGCGTAAGCATTCTATTGATGGTTATTGGCCCAATTAACATGTAAGCACATCTAGACATATCATATACTGTACTTAAGCGCATGTCAATTGATTCTAAAATAGAATTACCATTGAGAAGTCCACTGCTTTTAGATCTTACATAATCTCCTGGCAGGCTTGTCCATACAGTGTGGAAAAAAAGTATTTAGTCAGCCACCAATTGTGCAAGTTCTCCCACTTAAAAAGATGAGAGAGGCCTGTAATTTTCATCATAGGTACACGTCAACTATGACAGACAAATTGAGAAAAAAATTCCTGAAAATAACATTGTAGGATTTTTAATGAATTTATTTGCAAATTATGGTGGAAAATAAGTATTTGGTCACCTACAAACAAGCAAGATTTCTGGCTCTCACAGACCTGTAACTTCTTCTTTAAGAGGCTCCTCTGTCCTCCACTCGTTACCTGTATTAATGGCACCTGTTTGAACTTGTTATCAGTATAAAAGACACCTGTCCACAACCTCAAACAGTCACACTCCAAACTCCACTATGGCCAAGACCAAAGAGCTGTCAAAGGACACCAGAAACAAAATTGTAGACCTGCACCAGGCTGGGGAAGACTGAATCTGCAATAGGTAAGCAGCTTGGTTTGAAGAAATCAACTGTGGGAGCAATTATTAGGAAATGGAAGACATAAAAGACCACTGATAATCTCCCTCGATCTGGGGCTCCACGCAAGATCTCACCCCGTGGGGTCAAAATGATCACAAGAACGGTGAGCAAAACTCCCAGAACCACACGGGGGGACCTAGTGAATGACCTGCAGAGAGCTGGGACCAAAGTAACAAAGCCTACCATCAGTAACACACTACGCCGCCAGGGACTCAAATCCTGCAGTGCCAGACGTGTCCCCCTGCTTAAGCCAGTACATGTCCAGGCCCTTCTGAAGTTTGCTAGAGTGCATTTGGATGATCCAGAAGAGGATTGGGAGAATGTCATATGGTCAGATGAAACCAAAATAGAACTTTTTGGTAAAAACTCAACTCGTTGTGTTTGGAGGACAAAGAATGCTGAGTTGCATCCAAAGAACACCATACCTACTGTGAAGCATGGGGGTGGAAACATCATGCTTTCGGGCTGTTTTTCTGCAAAGGGACCAGTACGACTGATCCGTGTAAAGGAAAGAATGAATGGGGCCATGTATCGTGAGATTTTGAGTGAAAACCTCCTTCCATCAGCAAGGGCATTGAAGATTAAACGTGGCTGGGTCTTTCAGCATGACAATGATCCCAAACACACCGCCCGGGCAACGAAGGAGTGGCTTCGTAAGAAGCATTTCAAGGTCCTGGAGTGGCCTAGCCAGTCTCCAGATCTGAACCCCATAGAAAATCTTTGGAGGGAGTTGAAAATCTGTGTTGCCCAGCGACAGCCCCAAAACATCACCGCTCTAGAGGAGATCTGCATGGAGGAATGGGCCAAAATACCAGCAACAGTGTGTGAAAACCTTACAGACATTTTACATTTTAGCCATTTAGCAGACGCTCTTATCCAGAGCGACTTACAGTTAGTGATTACATATTTTATATGGGAATCGAACCCACAACCCTGGCGTTGCAAACGCCATGCTCTATCAACTGAGCTACATCCCTGCCGGCCATTCCCTCCCCTACCCTGGACGATGCTGGGCCAATTGTGCGCCGCCCATGAGTCTCCCGGTCGCGGCCGGCTGCGACAGAGCCTGGATTCGAACCAGGATCTCTAGTGGCACAGTTAGCACTGCGATGCAGTGCCTTAGACCACTGCGCCACTCAGGAGTGTAGCTTCTTTGACCTGTGTCATTGCCAACAAAGGGTATATAACAAAGTATTGAGAAACTTTTGTTATTGACCAAATACTTATTTTCCACCATAATTTGCAAATAAATTCATAAAAAATCCTACAATGTGATTGTCTGGAAAAAAAATGCTCATTTTGTCTGTCATAGTTGACGTGTACCTATGATGAAAATTACAGGCCTCTCTCATCTTTTTAAGTGGAAGAACTTGCACAATTGGTGGCTGACTAAATACTTTTTTTCCCCACTGTACATTGATAGCACATATTGAAACCATGATAAACCAACCATAAAACCATTGGCTTCAAAACGACCAATCTCAGATGGGCTTTTAAGTGTTTCTCTCTCTACGACTACCTTCTCTTCCATTATGGTTGGAATATGGATGGAGAAATGGAGCCCAGGGAATAGTATCTTTGTGGAAGGCCATTGATGGTTTGAAGGGTTGATGGAACGGTTGAATGGGGCCGTCTTCTTTGACAGGTGGTAATGGATTTTACCCGATGCCTTCCAATGGTCTGTTGTTGGTGAGAGTGGAGGATTAATAGGTTTCTTGGTGTGAGAGGAGCAGAGACCAATCTCCCAAGGGAGCGGTAGGAGCAGAGCGATGTTTCTATGTCTATGGACATGTAGGGAACATGAATGAGATATGTGGATGGACAGTGTAATGGTGATGGCTCAACAAAATGGAGTCTTTTTCTCTCTTGTTTGAACTTAAACAGTAAAATTGGGTTAGATCAGTCCAGACACAACATGTTATGAAATACCTGAACATGTATTCTGCATATATACATATAACAAAGGTTTCATCAAAGTCCTGTTCTCTCTATTCAAAACAACTTAATAAAATCAATAACCAGGATATTTGTCACACAGTGTACCACAGACAAACCAAGCCTGTGTGTCTCTGTTCACTTTCATTGTGTTTGCGGACATGCTTAACATTTACATTTTAGTCATTTAGCAGACGCTGTTATCCAGCGACTTAACAGTTAGTGTGTGCATACATTATTTTTTTCATACTTAACCATGTTCAAACCAAACATTGACCCAGAGGAGACGTGAAAACACACTCCCTCCAGTTCCCTGGAACCTCCCTCCCCTCCCTTTGATGAACAGTGGCCTCTCAACCCGCTCTCAGATCACGCTCCTGTGCTCCGGGCTTGTTTAGACAGTGCTAAGGGAATCCTTGTGCACATCCTGTTTTGACAGAGGATGGAAAGGTAAACTCTAACCTGTGTCCTTACTTGCCCCCGCAGTCCAGCAGGTGTGTATTCCAGTCCTCCCATCTCCCATAGGTACCGAGGACTCCATCTACCTTCCCCTGTTTTGGAGTTGGTTCTCAGCAGTACATTTCTGAGCTAGTCTCACTTTCTATTGCTGTAACGACTAGTTTCAGAGAGGCAAATTAGGTCTAGTTCTGGATTTAAATCATTCTCAATGGAGATTCTCCATTGAAAGTGCTATTTAGTCCAGGACTAGGCCTAATCTGGGTCCGAGAAACCGTTCCTTAGTATCCAAAAACCTTTATGGCTTACATAGCTAGGTAGATAGGTAGGTAGGTAGGTAGGTAGTTTGTTAGGGGGAACTTCAGCTCACCTCATGTAACTAGTTGGTCCTGTTGTATCTATCAGCTTCTCTATGCTTAACTTAGGCTGTACCTGTACTCTGCCTGTACTTCTGCAAGGTACAGTTATTTTTTAAATCACCAACACTTTGTTAATATAGAGTTTACAAATGTTTAGACCAAGAAGAGTGACTAACAGAATGTGTGCTGCTATGCTCTGACGTGTTGCATAATCATTGGCATCACTCCAATTATGTGAAAGCGTCTGCTACATAGATGGAGGTTTACTTCCATGAAAACTTGTTTATGGTACCATCAATCCTCAATGGGTTATGGTTCCATTATCTTTCCATGGTGCTGTCTTCATTGTAAATGCTCTGCAGTATTCCATATACACTTCCCCCGCCATATTTCCCCTGGGTTTACTAGGTCTCATATACTGTACAATGAATACCATCTCTTCCTTAGGGACATGTGGTGGCTTTATCGCAAAATCCACCTGAAATCACCTTAATGGACAGTGTTGGTACCAGTCAGTGAGGCAGGGTTAGAGGGAGAATTTGTCATAAACAAACCCACTGCTGACACCAGTCGACAGGCAAAGGACAACTGTGTCAACCAACCAGGGTTATGTAACTTAGCTGGTGCAGTGGAATGCCAAACACATTTCCCTGGGCTATGCCTTTAGGCTGTGGTGGAGCAAGCGCATCGCCACGGAGGCTGTGGATTGGGACTTTCACAATAGGGCTCCCCTCCCCTGGGCTGAGTGCCAGAGAGCTTGGCCGCTACAGTGCACTCTGCCTTGGGTAGAGCAGATCTAACCACCCCTTCTCCCCCATTCTCGCTCCGCATTCTCTCCATTCCACAGCATCCTAAGGGAAATTCTTATGTACTCTGAAAGCTGAGATCATGACCTTGAATTATACCCAAGCTGATGATTTGAATTTTAGCTGCTGCTCATCACAATGGTGAGAGAGAATACAGAGAGGACTTGCTAGTAGAGCTTGTGTGTGTCTGTCTGTCTATGGGGTTAGTCATCCAATCCACTCTGATGGCAGGGGTAACCAGGCAGATTAAAGGGATGATGTGAATATGCTGGCCCCGGGAGTAAAACCGCTTAACCCCCTAAACCTTCCCTTGGTACAGCCTCTGGATCCTCCATCCACTGTAGGCCACATAGAACCTAGAACAGAACAGAGCGAACCTCCATTACATCCATTACATCCATTACCCTGAGAGCTATTACAGTACAACAGCTGGATATCTAGGCCTATATGAAACCCCTCAACCACAACTTACTTTAGTGCCGGCCATTAAAATGCTTTATATGGACTATATCTATTCATCAACTCACCACAACTCACTTTAGTGCCGGGAATTATTAAAATGCTGTAGACCTCTATGGACATTCTAATAACATAATACTTTGGTTTGAAAGCGAGGCAGCGACATCATTTATTTTCTACATACTAAAGTCAAATAGGCCATAAGCATACCCGAATGGGCTGAGAGCCAGGCTACAGCCAAGCCAGTGTCATTTGGCCCATGCATTAGTAGCCAGGATGCCTGTGTCACTTTGTAAATTACTTACCATCGCCACTGGTTAATCCAGGCCATTTCCAGGGCTGTGTGGGTGGATTATGGCTTTAGATCCAACAGAGCTCCTGTGTCTGTCTGTCTGTCGTCTTTATGGCCAGGGGGACATGGGGAAAGCCTGCATGGGCGGAGAGGCGGAGATCCCTTCAAAACATCCCAGATGTGTCAAAACTACCGCTGTGTGCCTTTAAGCTAAACCAGACAGGCAGCACCATGCTGTGATGGGGGATCCCCGGAGAGTTGGAGCGATACCCAGCTACCCACACTGACCAGAAGTTACCTTACAAGACAAACGGCCATTTTGGATTTCCCTGAAAACCTCTGTTCTTGTTTTCGACAATGTAGCTGTACCGCATCGAAATGAAACCCATCCGTTCATGCTGAATTATTAATTCACTAGAAGCCTCTGGCTTAGTGTGTTTGGGAAATGTTGTTTGATATGTGAACAGGGTATGTGAATATTCGAGTGGCAGTGAAATGTAGCCGTTTTGCATGCCAAACATGGCCAGATGTGTTGATGGAGAGACTGTATTTCAGACCACCCAATACATCTCTGTATAAAGTGCATGATGAACATAATCATGAACCAATGGACTGAGAGCTTCATTCTCTGCCTCTGTGCTTGCTGTCCATCCTATTTTCCTTATGAGAGCTACACATTCATTCAAATCTTGTTCGCCAGAGAATTCCTGCATGGTTGGAAATACAACCACTGACACCTGTATGGCATGGGATAATAAATCCTTGTTTACTTACTGATTGCATGATTGATCCAAGCCGGTTTCGCAGTATGGGGCTTTGAAGTGACTAGGCAAGCAATCAAACAAAGAAGACAGCCAGAGCTTTGATGGCAACCCTTGCTGAAAAAGGCAGAACATTTGAGTTGTTCAGAATCACTTTTCTCTTGATTGTCAGCCTGAAATCAAGTATAACAGGTTCTTGTTCACATACTTTTCTTCTCAGAGAGCGAGTGATGGAAAAAGGAGGGATAAGCGACAGAAAGGGAGAAGGGAGGAGAATACAGACTTAAGGCCCTTGGGACTATCACCACTGTCTACTCCACAGTATGCTTTGTACTCCCGCTACTCCTACTCTAAGAATAATATTGACAGTGTTACTTCTGGCATCATACACCAGATGATGTCATACACCAGATGAAAAGCTACCTTTGCTGGACTATATTTTTCCACTAGCAAAGTGACGGAAGCTTTCCCCCACTCTAATCCGTGGAGCCAGGTCCTTTGATCTTGTTGCCTTGTCCATTGAGCAGATCTATCTGGACAGTGCAGCTCACATCCCAAAGGAAAGAGGCTGCTAGCTCTGGACTATGTTTTCTGGGGGACCTTAGGGCTTCTTCTGTTATACGGTTATGACTTGGCAGGCTGGTCATAGCATAATCAGGTTGACAACACACAGCTATGCCAGTGGGAGGGAAAGCATAAGCATACAGGATGAATGGGAGTGTTGACTATGTCATGTGTCCTGATTTGCCAGGGTCCTTGTTCATTATTGTTCCGCATCATGTCATGTCTAAGAACAGACCTAAACCGTGTGTTATTCACGATAATCCACAGGTTCTCATGCCTTATTGCTTAAATATAGCCAGATTAAGAATCTGTAATCAAATACGTATTAAATTGTACTTTTTAAAGCTGCAATATGTATTGTTTTGGGTGAGCCGACAAAATTCACATAGAAATGTGAGTTATAGATCTGTCATTCTCATTGAAAGCAAGTCTGAGAAGCGGTAGATCTCTTTTTATGTGCACATTTTTCTATGCTTCCTGTTCTTAAGTTTCGTTTTTGCGTCTTTTACTTTCAGTTTTGTACAGCAGCTTCAAGCAGCTGAAAATACAGTATTTTTGGTTATGGAAAATATATTTCACAGTGGTTTAGATGGTACAATGAATCTCTACACTATACTTGCTTGTTTTGTCACATAAACTGAAATTAGGCGAAATATTAGAATTTTAGCAACCAGGAAATGGCGTAGCGATTTCTGCATAGTGCGTCTTTAAATTGTCAAACTATTATATTAAGTTGTTTTGAACTGCTAGCTTATAGCCTAAAAATTACTTTCAGATACCAAGATGACAGACATCGAAGAATCTATGAATTTGTCATGCTTTTTTGCTTATTGCTCACCAGTATTGTGTTGTGCCTGACAAAGAGATGCATTGCACATTGAAGGTGTCATCCAATTTGACTCTTATGTTTACATGGTCTGTGCTTGTACTAATGTTGTGTTTGTGGAGCAAAATGACTCTAGGGTAAATAGAACAGAGACACTCCACATATTGGCAACTAGGGAGACAGACACATCATTGTAACCTGGATAAAGCCAATGTCAACACCTCTTATCTTCTAGATCCATAGGCTTTCTATAGAAAGCGCTAATGGGTGCTATAGCTACTGTATTTGCAACTGTCACTTGAGCCATAATTCACATAACATGACCTTACCTCACTCCTTCGTTCAAAAGCTCTGCCTTGGGTCTAAATGTTGTGACGTTTGTAAGTAAAATGGCTTTCTTTAAAGATGCAAAATGTAGAAATCGCTCCTCCATTTCCTGGTTGCTCAAATTTGAATAGTTCGCCTAATTTCAGTTTGTGACAAAACAAGCAGTCATTGTGTAGCGAATCATTGTACCATCTGAACCGCTGTGAAATATATTTTCCATAACCAAAAATATTGTATTTTCAGCTGTTTGAAGCTGGTGTACGAAACCAAAAGTAAAAACGAAACTTAAGAGCAGGAAGCATAGAAATAGCTTACATAGAACGTACAGTACCAGTCAAAAGTTTGGACACCTACTCATTCAAGGGTTTCTTTATTTTTACTATTTTCTACATTGTAGATGAATAGTGAAGACATCAAAACTATGAAATAACACCTATGGAATCATGTAGTAACCAGAAAAGTGTTAAACAAATCAAAATATATTTTAGATTTGAGATAGTAGCCACCCTTTGCCTTGATGACAGCTGTGCACACTCTTGGCTGCTTTTCCTTCACTCTGCGGTCCAACTCATCACAAACCATCTCAATTGGGTTGAGGTCGGGTGATTGTGAAGGCCAGGTCATTTGATGCAGCATTCCATCACTCTCCTTCTTGGTCAAAAAGCCCTTAAACAGCCTGGAGGTGTGTTGGGTCATTGTCCTGTTGAAAAACAAATGATAGTCCCATTAAGCGCAAACCAGATGGGATGGCGTATCGCTGCAGAATGCTGTAGGAGCCATGCTGGTTAAGTGTGCCTTGAATTCTAAATCAATCACAGACAGTGTCACCAGCAAAGCACCCCCACACCATCACACCACCTCCTCCATACTTCACGGTGGGAACCACACATGCGGAGATCATCCGCTCACCTACTCTGCGTCTCACAAAGACACGGTGGTTGGAACCAAAAATCTCAAATTTGAACTCATCAGACCAAAGGACATATTTCCACCGGTCTAATGTCCATTGCTCATGTTTCTTGGCCCAAGCAAGTCTCTTCTTCGTATTGGTGTCCTTTAGTAGGGGTTTCTTTGCAGCAATTCGACCATGAAGGCCTGATTCACGCAGTCTCCACTGAACAGTTGATGTTGAGATGTGTCTATTACTTGAACTCTGGGAAGCATTTATTTGGGCTGCAATCTGAGGTGCAGTTAACTCTAATGAATTTATCCTCTGCAGCAGAGGTAACTCTGGGTCTTCCTTTCCTGTTTCATCACAGCGCTTGATGGTTTTTGTGACTCCACTTGAAGAAACTTTCAAAGTTCTTGAAATTTTCCGGATTGACTGACATTAATGTCTTAAAGTAATGATGTACTGTCGTTTCTCTTTGCTTATTTGAGCTGTTCTTGCCCTAATGTGGACTTGGTCTTTTAACAAATAGGGCTATCTTCTGTATACCACCCCTACCTTGTCACAACACAAGTGATTGGCTCAAACGCATTAAGAAGGAAAGAAATTCCACAAATTAACTTTTAAGAAGAACTCCTTCAAGACTGTTGGAAAAGCATTCCAGGTGAAGCTGGTTGAGAGAATGCCAAGAGTGTGCAAAGCTGTCATCAAGGCAAAGGGTGGCTACTTTGAAGAATCTCAAATATAAAATATATTTTGATTTGTTTAACACTTGTTTGGTTACTACATAATTCCATATGTGTTATTTCATAGTTTTGATGTCTTCACTATTATTCTACAATGTGGAAAATAGTAAAAATAAAGAAAAACCCTGGAATGAGTAGGTGTGTCCAAACTTTTGACTGATACTGTATTTACCACTTCTTAGACTTGCTTTCAATGAGAATGACAGGTCTATAACACACATTTCTCTGTGAATTTGGTCGGGTCACCCAAAAAGTGACATGTTGTAGCTTTAAATAAAGTATTGAAGTGTAGGTAAGGCGGCTACAGCATATCATGCTGCTATTCAGCTGCCTTCTCTAACAGCAGCTTTTACTGTAAATAAAGTGAATCGAACTCTTTTTATGGTACGTGGACTACATAAATTAAGGAGAATCCCTTTCGGCTTATGCTCCTGAGAAGTGAGTTCATGAGGGTTTAGCGCTCTACTCATGATCAGTACCATGAGAAAATCCCTCTCTCTAGTCAATGTGAGTCTCTGTGAAAACATGACATCCGCAAAATATCCCACATCTGCACGCAGGGCACTTCACGGTAAGCTGGATTTCCCTTACACCATTTACTGTTGATCTTCCGCCGACCACATGAACTGAGCAACATATTCAATTTTCTAGAGCTTTCTGGAGCTTCCATGCTACGTCAATGATCATTGATCCCTGTCGTCCCCAGACCCAGTAAGTCTTAACCACGCTGTCTCAGGGTCTAATGATGCTCCTCTAGAATGTTTCATAGTGGATCTAAACAAAGCATCTCAGAGTTGGAGTGCTGATCTTGGATCAGTTTTGCCTTTTAAATCATAATGAATATGAGGGGTGACCTGATCCTAGGCCAGCACTATTACTCTGAGAAACTTTGTGAGTACAAGCCCTAGTTAAAGCTTGTTTTAATAGGATTCTAGCCATCCACTTCATAAAGCTGTCATGACACATAAAGGGGGAAACTGGAGAGGGAAAATGCCCCCTGTAGGGTCCAGGGATATGATGGCTGAGGAACTTTTAACACTAGAACAGCTAGGCCTCGAGGGGACCCCCCCTTCAAGCTAATGAGCAGTCATTCTGACTGCAACATTCTAACAATGTTTAATATGTTTCATGTATGCTATTGCAAAAATAATCATTTGGTTGTGTTTATGAAGGCCTTGGGTAACATTAGACTACGATATTTATTTTATTTAAAATAACACAATAGCATTTGAATTAGTTTAAGTTACTGTAGGCTATATGTAAAAACAAAAAACACCTAAATTCAAGTGTTCAATCAATGTTATTTGTGGAGTGCCTTTGTTACAACTATGAAACAGAAACCATATGTGTTGGATCACGGTAACAGCTTATTTGTACAATGATAATATATATACACCAAGACATACGGTCAGCAAGACGCGTGGTCAAATGATGAAAGCATCCGTAGCCTAAACATAATTTATAAGTGCCAAGTTGCCTTGATAAATAGTGAAAATCATCACAAAGCAAAAATGGCATTATAATGAATATAAGCATCGATATGACAGCAGTCAATTCTTGTCAGCTTGTGCTTACATCGTGTGCGTCTGTAGTGCGTAATATAGTCTCTGGTTCTCTTTATTGTGTCCCTGTCGTCTTGTCATTCTTCAGCACCGTTGTGTAGTACAGCGGCTGTGCAGGTGCTTTATGTTGTGTAGAGGGAGGGAACTCCTGACTCACTTTGTTCATGGTGTCGGCCATTGACAGTGAAGTGAAGAAATGTTCCATGGTGACATTTCTCCCCTTGCCAAAGTATGTGGATTTTTTCCCAGATATTGAATGCCATTCAGCAGTTACAATTACGCACGCTGTCACTGTAAGTGACTCCAAGCAGGCCAGAGTAGACTGATAAGACTGTTTGGATTCGATGGGCTGATATAGGGTACTTACCATTTTGAGATTCTAATTAGAACAGGAAGGCATTCCTAATGTTTGGTATACTCAGTGATGCTTTTTTCATATGGTGTGTTTGAGTACGCTCCGATGCGTGGGTAAATGTTTGAGTGTGCGTACGTTAAGTGTGTGGGGTCCTTTTTTTACCTTTATGAGAGGGGGAAGCCAAATTGAGCCAGGTTACCCTTGAACTCGGATCTAAACTGAACTCAGGCCTGTAGTTACATGTAATTTTAATTTGTCAAATATGTAGGCCTAAATAACTGATAATTCACAACCTTGTATCTTCTACATTATAATCAGTAGGTAAGACATTAGACATGGTCTCAGTTGTTAATGTGCTGTTTCACCAGAGGCCAAAAGCTCAAATCATCAGTATCAGTCAATCGTAGCACTGCGTGTGCCTCACTGTTGTCAATCCTGCTGACCTTTTCATTAATGGTTCTCTATTGAGCTGATCCAGGAACTGCTCTCATTTGGTTTCATGTATCTGGAGTGGTATCTAGTGTTCTCAAGTGGTCCTAAGAACCTTTGCCATTGTTCCGCTCGTGTAGTCGACGATGGGGAAGCTGAGTTAGGCTAAGCCTCGGGGAGAGGGGAAAATTGAGAATTGCTTGGTTTCTTTTGTGAAATATCGGAAAGCAATGTGGGCACTTTTGTTGCAGGGAGAGGCAAAACATGTTAAGTGAAACTGAAAGAGGGTGAAAAGGGGTTTTTATGAGCTCATGTTGGCCAAGATACCTTACTTTATGTAATTCCCCTTAATTGCCCCCGATTAAACTCAAACTTCAAATCAAGACTGAATGCTACATCAAAAAGGGACCAGTTAAGGTTGAGGATTAATATCGAAATCCTCTCCATTGATGGGTTCATTCGCTTCACCTCTTCCATCATTTCCTAAAACTGCAAATTTTCTCTAAGCCTGTGTGTCCAAATGTACGACAGCACATTGTTCATTAAGTCCACAAACATATCACTCTAGCTCCATTTGACAGGTGAGTTGTACGGCTTGTTCTGAGCTATTGTATGGTTTAGTTTGAAAGAATTGCACATCTGGCTGGAATGTATAGAGGATTTAGCTCCATACAGAAGTACGTCTTAGCATGGTATACCTTTTTCAAATACAAAGCGGTTAGCTGTAACCACTGTAGGGACTAAAGGGGATCGCTATGACCACAGTATTAGGAGCTAAAGAGAACATCTGTAACAGCTACTGGACCAGGTTGCTCTCTTCCTCAGCCTTTTACCACACAAGCTGCCTAGTCATGAACTGCAATTTAGCTGCTTTGCTGGCAGTGCGATCTGCAGGAAGAATAACAAGACATTGCTTACATTCTCATTACAACATGTTGCATGCCTCGAATGCAGCTAAATGAAATTCACCAGTCCTAAATGGAATCCCAATATGGGGAAATGGCATCAGGAATGAAAATAATTTCCATGAAAATGGGGCATATGGAGATGTGGAAATAGCCTACAAGGGCATTTATTAGCAATCTGTTTGCGTAGGTAATGCAACATTGTGGTGACTAATATTCAGCGAACAAGCCGAGAAGATTGAAACCAATTATGCTTCCCCCGATTCCAGAAGTCACAGCGATGCCATTTCCATGTTAGCTGAAACTTTGGCCTGTGAGCCTAGACGACAACAAGCTGCCAGCCAATTAAGCTAATATGTTTAGCCTGAAAAGTAAATATTTGTCAGAGGAAGGCAGCCTCCCTCTACCACAGGCTGTAGCTGACATTGAGGCTGAGGTGGAGTGACAGTGCTAACAGTGCTATCTGGGTGACTAGCATAGCATTGTGTAGCCTACTGTATCATAGCGTTGCCTACAGTAGCATTGGCTAGCATAGCATATCCTACAGAAGCATAGCATTGCCTTGCCTTGCCTAGCCTAGCGCTGCACTGGAGCCTGCTCTGTGACATTCCCCAGTATTTTCAATGACAAAAATCAGGCGCTAATCTGAGCTGCTTCCCCAAGCTGCATTAATTACCAGCTAGCGCTCTGCTCTGTGTGGCAGTGAGGGGCTTTGGGGAGGAACATCATTGTTGTTGCTGTTTGGGCTGATGTCTGTTTAATGTCAAACTCTTCATTTTCACTCTAGTCTAGTTCAGCCTTTCTCCATTTTTCTATCGTTCTCTCTCTACTCTCTCTACATTTTGCCTATACCTTTACTTTGGATAATATAACATGAGCTTTTACACTTCTTCAATCACAACGGCCTAACAAATGTTTCCTGCCATACATTTGTTGAATAAATGCTTTTATGCCGTTCTCAAAACACTTCAGCTCCACTGTTCAGAGGGTAAATGTCACAGACAATTTTATAGACTGTGGTTGGCTTCCCCTTGTGAAGAGGGAAACTAACCATACCTTTTATTTATTTTACCCTGTCTCAGTTCTAGCCTCACTTATTGCCCTGATCAGATTGCAAAGAGTTGCTTATGTCCGTTTAACTAGGGCACAGAGTTTTTTTCCTGGCCAGGTCCCGTGGTGGTCAAGAACAATTTGGGAGCTAACTAAGTAGAACCATTATGCACACATTTGATGATGTCACTCACTAATATCCCATCAGTTTATGATATGATGCAGGTTGTTAGATAAATGAGTGCACCCATCTAATCAGTCATAGATCTGGCTGCATTGCATGTAACATGGACCCTAGCACTGAAGGTGTGTTACACTGTTAGCCCACTTGGCAACTAGGAGGATCAGGATGCTTTTAACAGGGAGATATGAGGAGACATGAGTTATGTAATCCATAGGAGGTGCAGCCTGGCCCTTGGACATTAACAAAGGGATTAGTGGGGGTATTACTGTCTGAATGCATTAGAGGTCTATTAGGTAGATGATGTAGTGCAGACTAATGTACCAGACCCCAAATTACAACGTAATCTGGACTTTAATTGCCTGGAATTTTGTTTTGATAACGTTGTAATCTAATGGAAGAAAAGCCGGATTTATCTAGAACAGGAACAGGGAGAGTCGAGTTAAATCCTCAAGTCCCATTTTAGTGGGGATGATATGGTACAGTGTAATGCATTGGTAAGACGTTCTTATTGTTGTGTCCGCCACACAGATTATTTTCACTGGAAATGATTGTGTTAAGCAGCCACAGACAGCATACAGACAGCCATGTCAAAAGAACATGCAGCGAAGAATATACAGCACGTGTCAAAGATCCTTCTATTATGTGATATAGGCCTACATGCACAGTGTTGAGAATGTTTGTGCAAATGGCATTGATTCGACTCAGTGGGAGTTATTATCATTGTGTGGTTGATATGTTTTTTTAGAGTCTGCTTTATTGTTGAAGAACTCCAGGCTCTCAGAGGAAGGATATATTTCATCCGAAAAACAGTTCTAGGGCTTCTTTCATTGTTTCACATTAAATCACTGTGACAGAACCTGCTCTGCAGTAATTTCCTTCTTCGAACCTTAAAAAAGATAAATAGAATTTGCAGCATTTTTTGGTACTTTGTTTTTAAAGGCCTGTGGGGGCTTCCTTTCTTCCGATGTGGCATGATCCATTTGGACATGATCCTGGAACTTGATATCTCTGCATCTGTGATATGTGCACTATGGTTGCCAAGGCAGCGGGCTAGGCTGGTCCATGTTGAAAGTGGTTGAGTCGTAAATGGCACCCTATTTCCTATATAGTGCACTACTTTTGACCAGGGCCCACTATGTAGGGAATAGGGTGCCATTTGCAACGCAAGCAGTGTGTCCCCTTGCCTGGTCCGTGAGTTTTGGTGGGCGGCCCTCTCTTGGCAGGTTTGTTGTGGTGACATATTCTTTCCATTTTTTAATAATGGATTTAATGGTGCTCCGTGTGATGTTCAAAGTTTCGGATAAAAAAATGTATAACCCAACCCTGATCTGTACTTCTCCACAACTTTGTCCCTGACCTGTTTGGAAAGCTCCTTGGTCTTCATGGTGCCGCTTGCTTGGTGGTGCCCCTTGCTTAGTGGTTTTGCAGACTCTGGGGCCTTTCAGAACAGGTGTATATATACTGAGATCATGTGACAAGTCATGTGACACTTAGATTGCACACAGGTGAACTTTATTTAACTAATTATGTGACTTCTGAAGGAAATTGGTTTCACCAGATCTTATTTAGGGGCTTCATAGCAAAGGGGGTGAATACATATGCACACACCACTTTTCCGTTATTTATTTTTTCAATTTTTTTGAAAAGAAGTTATTTTTTTCATTTCACTTCACCAATTTGGACTATTTTGTGTATGTCCATTACATGAAATCCAAATAAAAATCAATTTTAAATTACAGGTTGTAATGCAACAAAATAGGAAAAACACCAATGGGGATGAATACTTTTGCAAGGCACTGTAACTCTCCGTTCAACTTGACCACACTGCAAATGCAAAGGGATGTAATTTTCACACCAACATAGAACATATGGTGATTTTATTGATCATAGTCAAAGAGGGTCGTAATTCTTAAGTCTGCCTGCTTGCAGGTCTGAGAATATTTTATTGGTTTCCAGGAAGCATTGCGTCCTAGACCATTTCTAATTTCTCTCATTTCCAATCTCGACTTGCCATCTGAACAGCACCTTATTATGGAACCACAGTCTTGTTGTGAAGGTTGAAATAGGTAAAGGACAATGGCATGGGTAGACGTTTGCGGTCAGCTCGATGTTCACCTATTATTGGCAGGAATTGAAGAATTCCTCTGATGTGGATTTGAATTGAAATGTCAAGTTGTCTCTGTATCAGTTGAGCTGCGATTTGAGGCGTCAGCTGCTTCCATCCTTTAGAGCCAATATCATTGTGTATTGATTGATGCACACTCTCTTTGCTGCATGGCCTTGAGGGAGACAATATTTGCAAGTTGTTTGACATTTTCTCCTTTGTGCATCCACAACTCTGATGACAAGCTGCAGTTAGTCTCAAACATACACTTTATTCAATTAAAACTAATACAGATACTGCAATTGCTGTCTTCCAAGTTTTCATTTGAGTCATATGGTTTATCAATTTAACATTGGGATTTTATACAATGTATAAAAAAAATATATATAACTCAATGTGTTACGCATTCAGCTTTATACATATTTGAAAGTATGTGTTATTATCAGGCTTCACATATTCAATTGAATTATTGTTTCAGTCATTCAACATCAATTGAGTTGTCTCTCGCTCTTACGTTCACTGAGTGAAACATTCACTGAAAACCCGCTCTCAGAAAACATTACCGAATAACTATCGACCCAATCTCCTGTTATTTCCCTGATAACTTTGCCTCTCTCTCCACTGCCAATGTCTCCAGCCCAATCTAATGGGCTATACGCTTCAGCCTTGATTAAACTGCATCTATTATCACACTGGCCTGGACAGAACACACAGGGGGTGAGATGGAGAAATATTTATGCGTGTGTGTTTGTGTAATTCACTAATTCTCTTTATGTCCATTCAGAAAGTTTCCTAAAGTAGCCTGTCTGGATTCCATAATATAACGGAAATGAGCATGATTCCTCAGACAGGATTTCTTTCACTGTGTGTGTGTGTGTGTGTGGTTGGGGAGAGGAGCCATTCCCTCTGAGCCATGGAGCACATGGAGCCGCCGATTGGATCTGTCACACTGTTCAATACGTCACACCCAATGACTCCAGTGGAAATGGAGCCATAGTAAAGTCTCAATTCAACCTATAAATACCATTTTTGTATTTATTAAAGATTCGGGTGATCCTGGTTTTGATTACTGCAGGTAGAATGTGTCAGGGATGGATACATGAAGAGATCAATAAATTACTTATTAGCCTTATGTTACTACTAATGTAAGGTTACTACTAACACGGGAGTAGTTCATGTTATATACATATTACAGTTAGGTCTCGATTTATAAAATGATGCAAAGTAAATGAGCATGCAAAGTACATTCAGTAGATTAGCACTCGTCAAACAGCACATTGGATTTGCTTCCACGAGCGACAGAACTGAAATCAGTAGTAGAGATGTTACACGTCTCATTAATATGGCAACAGGTTGTCACTGCGTTAAATAAACTTTGTGACATGGAAAGTGAGTGATGCATATTGCAGGAGTATGAAACAGGGAAGGCGTTCGGGAAGGCGTTGAACAACATCAACAAAGTTCTCACCTGGCAGGTTGTTTTGTACAGCATGCTGTAGTAAGAGTGGAAGGTCGTGTTAGATTTACATTTTTACATTTTAGTCATTTAGCAGACGCTCTTATCCAGAGCGACTTACAGTAGTGAGTGCATACATTTTTCATACTGGATGTGTCAGTGAGGTGAAATGCGATCTTGTTTTCTCTCACCTCCTGACCACAGAACATCATATCACTCCCACTCCAGCAGGGAAACGGAACTGAGCCTTTGTTTGTCTCTGGACTGAATGCAAAAGTTATTACATTATCCAGTGTTATTACATTATCAATTTTTTTTGCATTTACAGGCTTATGTGACATGGGGTTTTTAAATCAGCTGATTTTGGATCTGCATCGAAAGTGTATTACCTGTCTGTGGTTTGCAAAGGACCAAATACAGCCATCTTACAGTCTGAACGACAATATCAAATGCTCAATTGCATTCTCCAGTGGTTCCACACGATTCATCCCAACTCAAATAGTTTACAGACCTAATTCATGGCAATATCAACCACAGACTAGATACTGAACTTTGTGAGTCATACATGCATGAGTCAGAAAGGTTACAATGGGAAACGTTCTAGGTTGTTTTTGGCGTGTTGTTTCCTGTGATACGGAGTGGTGTTTCTCATGTGTGCCTGCTTGCTCGGTGCACTGCTCCAGGGACTCTGCAGAAAGTGCATAGGTCGGTGACTTTTAGCCGAGGTAACCTAACCGCTTCCTGCCCTCCTCAATCCTCACTGTTGTTTACTGTCTGGTCTTTTAATCCTGCGTAATCCTTCAACTAGAGGCTTAAACTGGATGCAGTACATTGTTGGAACCTGGACACTATTAAGGGTAGTTGCTTCCGCCAAAGGGAGGGGCGAAATAGGCCACCTCCATGTACTGGATTGACGTTTTTGTCAGCAGCTGCTGTGTTTGAAATGTCTTCAAATGTCTTCACTTCTTAATCTTAATATCATCTCTGAATCGTGTCGATGAAGATAAGACGAGGCAGGTTTAGGAAGCAAACTCTGGTAGATTAAGATGTTTACACACACACACACACACACACACACACACACACACACACACACACACACAGAGCCCTCTTGTCTGAGAGACTTGCCATGGGCCTAGGGGGTGTAGTGCATGGTTTCTGTTTAATTTAATTAAGCTAGTGAGTTGGGAGCGTAGTGCTATCACGGCTCAGCGTGTCCCGCGGCTCGTTTGCTAATCCCAGACAGCTCTGGGAGGTAGTAGTAGAGTCATGCATATTAATTAAACACATTCCCTCTAACGCGCACACATACACACATACGCACACACATACACACATACGCACACACATACACACATACGCACACACATACACACATACGCACACACATACGCGCACACATACGCGCACACATGCAAGTGCACATGAGAACAGTGTGACACACACTTTAACACTAGACTACACACTCCAACAAAATACCATTACATGTCAAACTATTACTCAAAACCCAATGGGAATGTATACCGGTCTCCCTTCTTTACTGTGTCGACGCCTCAAATGTTCTTCCGAGAGACGACGGGAAATTAGATGGACCCTGTTGTTGTGACTTACCTATAGCCTGGATGTCTACAAGGTCTCTAAAAGCAGCTATGTAGAATTAGATGGGCCCTGAGTTTTTTTCCTGGTCAGGTCACATGGTTATAGGAGGGCATGGATTTGACCATACAGGAAGAACTGCAGAGATAGATGCCTGATGTTTGTACATGTTTGTATGAGTATTTCTGTTTGTCGGTCCTCCTTGCAGCCTGATAATGGATATGACCCCCTCATCAACTCCGCTATCCAAACATTCGAAGCTGTGTTTATTGGATTGAGCCCATAACCCACAATGCAACCCTTCCGCGTCCTACCTTCCCTTCATGCTCCTTTCCTACCCAGGGCTGACATCATGCAATAAGGGGGCGAAGCAGGGGAAATAATACCTCCTTTTTTATGTAGATCCTTTTATAGGTCCTGACTTAAGTGAATCAGTGAATTTCCATTAAATAGTTTTGACAGTAGTGCAGATGAACTGATTTTTTGCTAATTACTGCTATGTGCTTGTCTGATCAGGCTAATGAGGACATCAACCATTGTTTAAATCATTCATGTCAAGACAGTACTGTCTCATTGTGAACAACGGTGTGACAAAAAACTGGGTATTTCTAGTCGTATTACTGGGTATTCAGTTGAATACTTTTGGCACGCAGTATTGTGTTGAGAAGCTTTGGGGTAGATGCAGCACGTCTTTTAGTCAGAATGGTACAGTATAACAAAAGTTATAGCTAGTCATTTTAAAAGGGTTAAAAACACAACAAAGTGCCCCATTAAAGATATTGACCTGTCTCTCTTCTAAATGTATAGATGAAAGTACATTGATTTTACACTCATTAAAACTTTGAGTACTACAAATTGTCAATCATGAGAATACTTCAGTCAGCATACTGATTGACACTTGATAGGAAAGTAGCTGCAGTAGTTAAAAGGGTTCTCCTGTACTTTTGTATACTTTTTAGCTAGTCGTTTTTAAAGTAGCGCTCACGAGCCAAAAGTGGTCCACGGAAATTGTGTACTATGTCACATATGTGCAGATATGTGCACAACATCATTGCTCTCTCTCTCTCTCTCTCTGCTGTGGGTGCATCATGTGCCTCTTACTAGCTGTCACTCATTTGGCGAGGGGCTGAAGCTCATTGGTTGAACTCAAATTGCTAGAGTGCTGGCCCACGTGGTGGAAAATGGCGCTGCACAGCTTCCAGAAAAACAGTTGCTTTCAAATTAGGGATTTTGTGGTTAACTGAGGTAAAACAGTCATTCTGCTCATAGATTATGCATGTATGAACTACACATTGACACATCCAGACCAAAGCGGGAGATTAAAAAAATACTTAGTAGTCGCCAAAGTACCGGAGCATGTCTTTAACTAAAGCCTTGTCATTGCTGATGCACATACAGCTCGATGGAGCGTTAAAGCTGCAATATGCACCTTTTTGGGTGACCTGACCAAATTCATATAGAAATGTGTGTTATAGATCTGTCATTCTCATTGAAAGCAAGTCTAAGAAGCGGTAGATCTGTTCTATGTGCACTATTTCTATGCTTCCCGTTCTTAAGTTTAGTTTTTGTGTCTTTTACTTTCGGTTTTGTACACCAGCTAGCGATTTAAATTAGGCCCTTGACATGTGACATGTTACCACATTAACAAGCCTGTTGACTAATTTTGTCATTTTGGAGTCACTTCAATCATGTCAATCTGTCACTACACCTCCAGGGTATTTTCTGCTTCACAGATTCCATGTACCTCATTAGACACAGTGGAGACCAACCTGCAATGAAGTGTAGTGTTGACAGGTGTTTCAGTGAAATATAGATACCGGATACAGTATCTTCACAAACTGTCGTTAGATTTGTCTTAACACCTCAAATGTTTTAACACCTAAGACATCTTAACACCTAATACGTCTTCACACCTGTAATGAATTATCCTAATTTATGACGTGTTATTCGTCCTTGGAGAAAAGACAATACGTTGCCTTGGTGATGCCAGCTCCATTTCCGTTTTGTTCGTGGCATCATCTCAGTTTCTCGGATGGTGCGTGTCTTTGGCAGTTGCTGGCAGCATGACCAAATTGGGCCGTTATTACCCCTGTCTGTGCAGATCTTACGTTTAAAACTACTAGCTTGCATGGCAGCGGCGTGGCATTTGCCAATACTTTCTCACTTTCGCTTCTTGTCACTGAACACAATTATTGAAGTGAGAAGACCCACACTGAAGCGACTTGAAGTGGTACACCATATTTTGTTGGTTCAATTTAGGCTCCATATTCTCCTTATAGGCTTTGGCAATCTTTTAAGAATGTGTATCTTTGTCAAAAATCTGATTTCGCCAATTATCTCATGTATTGGATTATGGAAGACAAGTAAATAGTCTCTCTGAAATGTTCCTTTGTTTGTTTCTTTAAATACACATTATTCCCCCATATTGTGCTTCGTTGGCTTTATCTCCTTCATGCTGCCTTTTGTGCCTCGTGGTTTGCAAGCTGCACTCTAAATCAGCCCAATAATTTCATTTTCCCGGGGAAATTTTGTTCCATAGAGAATTCCGGCCTGAGGCTTGTTCCCGAGCTCTAATGCTGTGAAAGAGAACAGAAAAACGGGGCTCAGCGCGTCTCTGCTGATGAAATCACAGCCAGGCTCCAGGCGTCGGCCACCTCTGACCCCTCCGCCCAGTCAGGGAGCTCCTTGCTGACGCCATGGCAACGGCCAGGTTGGTGTAGGAGGCTGGGTAGCTGCTAGCTGCTGCCTACCGTCACCATCATTTCATATTCAGCTGAGTCATAGTAGCATGTGCCCGGAAGAGCAAGGTCATGTAGTGTTGTGACCACTGGTTGACCTTTGGGATGTGACCTGCACCGTGTGACGGACTCCCCCAGGCGGGTTGTGTTGTGTGTTCGACTCAGCATTACTTCAAATGAGCAACACCGGTAGCAGACTAGCCTAGCAAATGCTTGACGTTAGATCCAGTTAGATCTCAAGCCCTGTGAGAGAGAGAGTAAAAAGTATGTGTGTGTACGTGCATGTGCGTCTCTCAGAGAGAGATATATAGAGAGAAACAAAGTGAGAGGTGGATAGCAAATACAGACAGACTCAGAATGTCAGTGTCACAGAGACCATGTCACCACTACCGCATCAAATCTCTCTATATTTGAGCTCACTCCCCACTCTAGTTTGCTGACATTTAAACAGGACTCCCACCTGAAATCTCATCTAGGCCACAGCTCTCCAGCTCCCAGACATGGTTTCAAAAGAAATCAATAGCCTTTTCTACTATCATCTGAAAGAGGAGTCCCAAATGGCACCATATTCCCTATATGGTGTACTTCCCTCATTTTCTTTAAAGAGATTGGAGCATCAAACAGGGCTTCTGGTCAAAAGTAGTGCACTATATAGGGCCTAGGGTGCCATGTGGGACACAGACACGTAATAACACCGCTATATAATGGCGAAACCTGTTCCACTAAGGTTTACCTTCGTGTTTGGATTAATACTTATCACCTGTTCCTTGTCATTGGATTTGGATGTAGTTCTATTCTAATGGATGTGGACTCTATTTCAACTCTGAATATTTCTTAGTAAAACAGTGTTGTTTGAGGTGCTAGTGCTTATGTTTGATTCATTAGCATTCATTTGGTTTGATGTAGTGAATCGCCTCTACGAATTAGCAAGTTGTATTACACCTGCCGTTTCTCAATAAGACAGTGTTAGTGAGTGATATCCAGAAGCATACTTGGAGTTGCACACAGACTTTCTTTATTTCCTCCTCTGTTGATTCCTACATGCTCAGTATTGTATTGGAAAAGGCACTGGTAGTGGAGTCAGATGCAGCACACATTATGCATTAGCCTATCTCGGTCATTAGCGTTAATACACTGGGCTGATGAGCTTGTTAGCGTTAGCCGGAGTGGCTGTTAAAGCTGCAATCAGCAGTTGAAACAATAACAAAGCGTTCTTCCCGGTAAAAGCTGAGGGATGGGGCTGGAGAAATGTAACCCCTCTCAAACATTGGAGTAGAACAATCTTATATTTTGGTATGACAATTGAACTTAGCTCATGAGGCATTTATAAGTAATATTCTTCAAGAATCAATGGGTACATATCATTAATTCACAAGTCAAAAAATTGATGTAGCAACTGCAGATTCCCCCTTTAAGATCAAGGCCTAGGCTAACTGTGTGGGCGTGGAGCTACTGCCACAGAGAGCTCTGATACGTTAGCCCGGTCACTTAGGCCCATTAGCGTCTCGTTGGGAAACGGTGTGGTTCACCCAGTGACGTCATAGCCCTCTCCATGCATTCAGCAGCCTTCTCTAGTTCTCATACCATGATGATATAGCCCAAGTGATCCCACCGCCAGCCAATGAAAACGCATCCATGAGTCGCCCACACTGGTTTGAACTCACTGTCGTGTTCATTAGGCTAGGAGTACATGGACTTGAGTGACTACCTGAACTTGTCCATTAACAAACACACATTTTCTTGTTCAATTTCAAAATGTTTTGCAACGGTGTGCCCTAATGAACACGGCCCTGGTTATAGGTGATGGGTTAGACCTATGGAAGCTTGTATGAAAGATAATACTTTTCTGCTCTGGCTGTCCTATAAGCAACACTGTCAGTGAGTTCAGATGAACACGGGTGCAAAGAAGACCTTGTGGCTATGTAAGGTAACACCTCTGCAAGTGCAAACCCAGGTATTGTGGTTGTGTTCAATGTGTTACAACAGTGACAGTCTTGGGTCCCAAACGGCAGTAGTGCACTACTTTTGACCAAGATTAGTGCACTACATATGGAATAGGGTGCCATTTGGAATGCATACAGTAACACAAACATCATAATCCACTCAGGCTTCCTGGTTGTAGACCTATAGCATTGTGCTCACTCTTATTCATTCATTACTGTGTATGACTGTTAAAAGGATATTAGTCAACCGTTTCCTCAATAGAGCCAATGCCTTAGGCTGTAACTGTAACCACACTGCTAATTACTGTCTACTACTCTTAACACATACAGTGGGGAAAAAAAGTATTTAGTCAGCCACCAATTGTGCAAGTTCTCCCACTTAGAAAGATGAGAGAGGCCTGTAATTTTCATCATAGGTACACGTCAACTATGACAGACAAATTGAGAAAAAAATTCCAGAAAGTCACATTGTAGGATTTTTAATGAATTTATTTGCAAATTATGGTGGAAAATAAGTATTTGGTCACCTACAAACAAGCAATATTTCTGGCTCTCACAGACCTGTAACTTCTTCTTTAAGAGGCTCCTCTGTCCTCCACTCGTTACCTGTATTAATGGCACCTGTTTGAACTTGTTATCAGTATAAAAGACACCTGTCCACAACCTCAAACAGTCACACTCCAAACTCCACTATGGCCAAGACCAAAGAGCTGTCAAAGGACACCAGAAACAAAATTGTAGACCTGCACCAGGCTGGGAAGACTGAATCTGCAATAGGTAAGCAGCTTGGTTTGAAGAAATCAACTGTGGGAGCAATTATTAGGAAATGGAAGACATACAAGACCACTGATAATCTCCCTCGATCTGGGGCTCCACGCAAGATCTCACCCCGTGGGGTCAAAATGATCACAAGAACGGTGACAAAAAATCCCAGAACCACACGGGGGGACCTAGTGAATGACCTGCAGAGAGCTGGGACCAAAGTAACAAAGCCTACCATCAGTAACACACTACGCCGCCAGGGACTCAAATCCTGCAGTGCCAGACGTGTCCCCCTGCTTAAGCCAGTACATGTCCAGGCCCGTCTGAAGTTTGCTAGAGTGCATTTGGATGATCCAGAAGAGGATTGGGAGAATGTCATATGGTCAGATGAAACCAAAATATAACTTTTTGGTAAAAACTCAACTCGTCGTGTTTGGAGGACAAAGACTGCTGAGTTGCATCCAAAGAACACCATACCTACTGTGAAGCATGGGGGTGGAAACATCATGCTTTGGGGCTGTTTTTCTGCAAAGGGACCAGGACGACTGATCCGTGTAAAGGAAAGAATGAATGGGTCTATGTATTGTGAGATTTTGAGTGAAAACCTCCTTCCATCAGCAAGGGCATTGAAGATGAAACGTGGCTGGGTCTTTCAGCATGACAATGATCCCAAACACACCGCCCGGGCAATGAAGGAGTGGCTTCGTAAGAAGCATTTCAAGGTCCTGGAGTGGCCTAGCCAGTCTCCAGATCTGAACCCCATAGAAAATCTTTGGAAGGAGTTGAAATTCCATGTTGCCCAGCGACAGCCCCAAAACATCACTGCTCTAGAAGAGATCTGCATGGAGGAATGGGCCAAAATACCAGCAACAGTGTGTGAAAATCTTGTGAAGACTTACAGAAAACGTTTGACCTGTGTCATTGCCAACAAAGGGTATATAACAAAGTATTGAGAAACTTTTGTTATTGACCAAATACTTTTTTTCCACCATAATTTGCAAATAAATTCATTAAAAATCCTACAATGTGATTTTCTGGATAATTTTTTCTCATTTTGTCTGTCATAGTTGACGTGTACATATGATGAAAATTACAGGCCTCTCTCATCTTTTTAAGTGGGAGAACTTGCACAATTGGTGGCTGACTAAATACTTTTTTCCCCCACTGTATATACAGCCTGTTAGACCAAACGGGGAACAACTAGGCAGAATGAATTAATAAGATGTAGTGTTTAATTACGTTTGCTACCCTGATGAATGTGTGGTATACCCAAACAAACAGCTTTGTTGTGGAGCCAAAATGTGATTTGGGTTTCGAAGGGCGGAAAATCAATGTGCTCTATATGAATCAAGCATTCTGTTGCAGGGAGAACAAGTGTAGTTTACATGACATCCATCACGGCTCCGGAAGCTGGCTGGTACCTTTATGGAACTCCACAACTACGTCCCAAATGGCACCTTATTCCACCACAGGGCTCTGGTCAAAAGTAGTACACCGTAAAGGGAATAGGGTGCCATTTAGAAAGCTTCCTACATTCCCTCTCACTATAGAGCTACTGAGCTAGGCTGATTGCTTTGCTCTGCTCAATTCTGGCCATTCCTGCATCAAGAATGTAAGCTCGGCGGGATCAGGCGGCTTGCAAGGCCAGAGCGTCAAGATCCTATCCTGGTTAAACCAGACTGCACGCTACATTCACTCTTGTTGACAAGTGAAGTGAAACAATAGATCAGTTAGGTTAAACCAGGCTATCAAGATCCCCCTCCCTTTCCCTTGTAGTCAAGAATGTCATCTCCACTTAGCTGCATTGTCAGCGATTACAGTACGTATGCCACAACTGTCCTAGCTTGACTGGCACTGACGGGCAGGACTGTTAGCCGGAGGGGGCGATAAAACGGGAAAACCGTGTCCTTGGCTGGCATAGAAATAGAATGGCAGGTATTTTTTGTAATGTCAGTTGTCATCAAGGAACATTGACTTGAATGGGACTGTCCATTCTAATAATTGTATATCTATGGTGGCTGGTATTGTAACTACTCGCTGATGCTCTTTTATAATAAACTGCCTCTGTGCTGATTACATTTACGTCATTTAGCAGACGCTCTTATCCAGAGCGACTTACAAATTGGTGCATTCACCGTATAGCCAGTGGGATAACCACTTTACAATATTTTTTTTTTTTTTTTTTTTTTTGGGGTGGGGTAAGGGGGGGTAGAAGGATTACTTTATCCTATCCCAGGTATTCTTTAAAGAGGTGGGGTTTCAAGTGTCTCCGGAAGGTGGTGAGTGACTCCGCTGTCCTGGCGTCTTGATGAAGCAATAGCCCTCGCAATAGCCCTCGCAATAGCCCTTGAGGTAACACAGTACCACAGACATGAAACAGGAAGCCACAACATACATATTGATGTGCCTAACCCAGAGGTGCCCAGTGGATTGTGGGTGTTTTATGGCGACGGCTGAACTTTGCCCTGGGTGGTGCTGGGTAATAAGGATCCTCAGATGTCGTTGTTGTGGTGGGGTCACGAGGTCATAGAGGAGAGACAGGCACTGGCTGATACGGAGTGTTTGTCTAAAGCTTATCTTTATTGCTCATAATCGACCACATTCTCTGAGGTATTTGTTCAAGGACAAAAGGAATACTAGAGATATGGCCAGGGTGTACTGGAAAAGTAGATATAGTATAGCATAATATAATTATTCGATTATGCTTTATGTAGTTTTATGGAGCACAGAAACCAGCAGGGTTAAATTGCTGCATTAGTTCAAAAAGATTACAAACGTCATCCATTAATGTCATCCATCATGCTGAGTCTTCCAAAAAATGTGACCCGTTTCAAGAAACTAGATGTATGTCGCACGTCACTACTTCACAGGAGAGGCATTTGGAACATGTGAACTTTCATGTGCCTTAATAACAAACTTGTATGCCATCTGTAAATACTAATACAATTGTTAAATAATGAGCCTAGTTGGTTTAGCCACGGAAAAATACAGGAACCTTCCCGCTAGCCATGATTGGCTGAGATAATGGGTGGGCTGGGCATGCGGAGAGATGAGTTCGGATTGGTCTGCCATGTAGCATGCTTCTGTCTATAACATGAGCTGCTAAGTATGTGCGGATAATCCTGTCTACCGCAACTTTTTGTTGAAACATATGAAGAAGTGAAAATGTTTTGCTACTGCTCTCAACATTGCTGCCCTGAAGTTAATAGCACTATCGACAAAGCTCAGTGGGAAAACGTTGTGATGGACTACTTTCTGGAGGATGATCATGCCATGCTGGCTCTCTCTGACTCTGAAAATCAATCAGACAATGAGGAAGTCCCTGATTGAGTTTTATTTTTTTTATCATTGAACCAGACATTGTAGAGTCTTCTGATGACAATGGTGGGGAAGAAACGGTGTCGTTGTCACGGAAGAAGTTGACCAAGTTTTGAAATCAGTGGAATATCCGGTGGAAGCAGAGGGATGATTGCCAAATGAGGAGAGAGTCCAAAAAGAGAACACGGAAAGAAGGCTGTTGTATAAAACACCTGTCTCTGGATTATACTTTCAAACTAAAAGAAACCATGGCATTCATGACAGAGGGAGAAGCGTTTGTCCATGTATATGGGTAAGAGTCTAGCTACATTTTCAGATATTAAACCTTTCTAATTTTGTCAAAGTTGTTTTCATTGCAAGTTAAAGCATATTGTTAGCTAGCTAGCTAACGTTAGCTGGCTGGGTTGCTAGCTAACGTTACATGTATGATCTTCCAGGTGGTGGGTCTTCGGGAGGCCTGGAAATTTGTCAATGGAAAAATATGTGATGCAAACAACAGGTTGTTGAATGAGTCTGTCCATAGGCCACTATTTGGTGTTTAGAGTAGGGGCATTTTTCAGACAGATGCCGGTAGTAGGGTTTTGGCTGAGCTGCATTTCGCCAGGCGACCCGGTTTCTGCGGCTGGGCGAGATGACAGCCAGCATGAAATCATCTGTCACTTTCTTAGAGAGTGCTAATTTTAGATTTTTTGCGTCCCTTCCCCCACACAAACACTCTTGCCACACGCTCTCCTCTGTGTTAGCTGTGACATGTCGTGCCTGGTGGTTTAATAGTGACGTGTGTGTGTGTTGGTATGTTGAGCAGTGGGGGCTAGACGACACAGCTCACAATATCTTTCCCAGGATTCAGCTCTCCTGCTGTTGACATCAATTGACGGACACACGTCACTGGGTCTACTGCTCGCAGGCTGAGTACCCTTCGTTCATTTTAATGGCTCTCAAGAATGGGATGTGTAATTGCATAGTTGGCGTTTGTGTGTAGGAACTGGGATAATTGATTTATTTCTTTATTTCAATGCGGTCCTACTCTCTATCAATTCAGAAATTGCTTCCTTGTTGACGTTTGCATGTTCAAGTCCAAGAGTGCTCAAATATCCCAGGGTGTCTTGGGTGACAATGTGAACAAAACAACATACAGTGAGGGAAAAAAGTATTTGATCCCCTGCTGATTTTGTACGTTTGCCCACTGATAAAGACATGATCAGTCTATAATTTTAATGGTAGGTTTATTTGAACAGTGAGAGACAAAATAACAACAAAAAAATCCAGAAAAACGCATGTCAAAAATGTTATAAATTGATTTGCATTTTAATGAGGGAAATAAGTATTTGACCCCCTCTCAATCAGAAAGATTTCTGGCTCCCAAGTGTCTTTTATACAGGTAAAGAGCTGAGATTAGGTGCACACTCTTAAAGGGAGTGCTCCTAATCTCCGTTTTTTACCTGTATAAAAGACACCTGTCCACAGAAGCAATCAATCAATCAGATTCCAAACTCTCCACCATGGCCAAGATCAAAGAGCTCTCCAAGGATGTCAGGGACACGATTGTAGACCTACACAAGGTTGGAATGGGCTACAAGACAATCGCCAAGCAGCTTGGTGAGAAGGTGACAACAGTTGGTGCGATTAGTCGCAAATGGAAGAAACACAAAATAACTGTCAATCTCCCTCGGCCTGGGGCTCCATGCAAGATCTCACCTCGTGGAGTTGCAGTGATCATGAGAACGGTGAGGAATCAGCCCAGAACTACACAGGAGGGTCTTGTCAATGATCTCAAGGCAGCTGGGACCATAGTCACCAAGAAAACAATTGGTAACACACTACGCCGTGAAGGACTGAAATCCTGCAGCGCCCGCAAGGTCCCCCTGCTCAAGAAAGCACATATACAGGGCCGTCTGAAGTTTGCCAATGAACATCTGAATGATTCAGAGGAGAACTGGGTGAAAGTGTTGTGGTCAGATGAGACCAAAATCAAGCTCTTTGGCATCAACTCAACTCGCCATGTTTGGAGGAGGAGGAATGCTGCCTATGACCCTAAGAACACCATCCCCACCGTCAAACATGGAGGTGGAAACATTATGCTTTGGGGGTGTTTTTCTGCTAAGGGGACAGAACAACTTCACCGCATCAAAGGGACGATGGACGGGGCCATGTACCGTCAAATCTTGGGTGAGAACCTCCTTCCCTCAGCCAGGGCATTGAAAATGGGTCGTGGATGGGTATTCCAGCATGACAATGACCCAAAACACACGGCCAAGGCAACAAAAGAGTGGCTCAAGAAGAAGCACATTTAGGTCCTGGAGTGGCCTAGCCAGTCTCCAGACCTTAATCCCATAGCAAATCTGTGGAGGGAGCTGAAGGTTCGAGTTGCCAAACGTCAGCCTCAAAACCTTAATGACTTGGAGAAGATCTGAAAAGAGGAGTGGGACAAAATCCCTCCTGAGATGTGTGCAAACCTGGTGGCCAACTACAAGAAACATCTGACCTCTGTGATTGCCAACAAGGGTTTTGCCACCAAGTACTAAGTCATGTTTTGCAGAGGGGTCAAATACTTATTTCCCTCATTAAAATGCAAATCAATTTATAACATTTTTGACATGCGTTTTTCTGGATTCTTTTGTTGTTATTCTGTCTCTCACTGTTCAAATAAACCTACCATTAAAATTATAGACTGATCATGTCTTTGTCAGTGGGCAAACGTACAAAATCAGCAGGGGATGAAATACTTTTTCCCCTCACTGTACACTTTCATATCTATTCAAAATACAGATTCCAATTTTTATGCCAGTACGTTACGCAATGTAGGCTACATTTGCCTAATTTGCCTAATATCCAGGCTGCCTAAACCCAGACAACTAAGCAGAAGTTATCATTGGTTGATCCAATCCCTCTTTTTCTCATTTGTATGAGGTCTCCTGTCTCGCAGAAGTAGTTTTTAGTGTCACCCAATAACTGATACATTGCATTACATATGCACCTCCTTTCTTACGGCTGAATCCCACTGCAATGGCACAGCCTTTTTCTGACATTACAATCGGTCTCCTTGTTTTACCTCCATTGGAAATGTCCTGCTGTTCTGTCATTGGCTGTTGGCCCTAGTGACAGACAGTCATAGGTTATGATGGATGATGGGGGACAGTGTGTTTTAGCTGCCTCAGGGACACTGGATGACGCGGTGAAAAACAACAACGCAGCCCAAAGTAGACGAGCCCGATGGACTGAGAGCGGCGGCTCATCCACCAACCACTCAGGTCTGACACCTCCCCAGAATGGCCCAGTTATGATGACCCAGTTATGTCCTGTTGTTGGGGACCGGTATATTACTCCAAGGATAACACAGGAAGAAACACAATTTTATTTTGGGGGGTGAGAAGTTACCCAACACCTGCTCATTGGAAACCATTGCAAATATTATACCAAGGAGCTGGATGGCACAGGAAAATACACTATTTGTTATGTGGTGTGATAGGTTACACAACACCTGATCATTATAAACCATGTACAGTATTACTATTTGTTATGGGAGGCGATAATTTACACAACACCTGTTCATTAGAAACCATATATTAGGAGCTGGCTAACATAAAAAGAGGCACTATTTGTTATGGGGGGCGAAAAGTTAAACAACACCTGTGCTTATTAGAAACCATGTACAGCATTAGGCACTACTCTAAGGAGCTGGATAACACAGAAAAATATACAATTACAATACAAAAAATAAATACAAATTATTGGGAGGCCAAAAAGTTATACAGCATCTGTTTGTTAGAGCAGAAGGAATATGTGAAGTATCAAGTATTTGCCGAGGGCTGTTGCGTCTCAGTGAGCCAGAATAATGTGAGTTCATATGCTCTGCATGAGGAAGAGTTAGACTGTTCTACAAACAAGGAACTCTTTTCTCTCCCGGCAACGTCGTCTTAGGCAGTTGTACAAAGGATGTGGTCGCTTTTTGACTCCGTTTCGCTGCCGATTCCTCCTATCTACTTTCCGTTCATTTTTCTGCCTTCGTTTTTCGCAATCGACTGAGTGTCAAACCACGGCACAACTGTTAGGCCTAGTCTCCAGCATGCTGCTTCAGTGTGGTATTTGTTGACATACTTGCAACTTATGAGGCGTCCTCGTGAGAGTTCAATTATACTGGGGCGGTCTAGTGTTTATAATTGTGGGGGTGCTCCAAGGCAGTCACGCAACATGCACCAGTGGGTAAACCCAGGATGCGTCCCAAATGGCACCCTATTCCCTGTATAGTGTGCAATACTTTTGACCAGGTCCCATAGAGCTGGGGAAGAGGCTCCTACTGCTGCGGCTGGTGCTCATGATGTTCCAGAGCAGAGCCAGATGAATTGTGTAATGGTAATAACTGTGGTTGCGAACAGCGTGGATCCTAGCCAGGCTGTACACACACTGCGCCAATGTTGACTTGTTGCTTTTGCCAGAGAAATAGGATGTGAATAAGCCATCTCCACATTTTTAATCAGTAGTTAGTTGAAATGTCTTCAATCCGTCATCTTAATAGCATGGATCGTGCTGCTCAAGAGAAGACGATTCAGGTTTAGGAAGCAAACTCTGGCAGATCTTCATCTCCCTACGTTCTCTCTCGCACACACACACACACACACACACACACACACACACACACACACACACACACACACACACACACACACACAGGCAAGCTGTTGAGTAATATACATTTACATTTTAGTCATTTAGCAGACGCTCTTATCCAGAGCGACTTACAGTTAGAGTGCATACATTTTTTTTTTTTTTTTTCATACTAATGTTTTTTCATAAACAATGTTCTGTCTAGCAGTATGGTTCATAGGGGCAGCAGTAAGTGGATTCTTATCTGGTTCCATTAAAACAGGAAGACATAAAGGAAGAAAAAGTCTCGATGAGCACAGAACACCAACACAAATAGAAAGTAGTTGTTAATCTGTGATTTCACGCCTCCGATATCTATTTGAAAGTCAATCTTGTGTTCCTTGGCTGCAAACGGAGCCCTTCCCCCACCCTCCTGTAGGTGTGCTCTCTATCCTACTTCTCTTGTCCCTCTAATCACCCCATTCTCAGTCCCAGCCCCAGCTCCACACCCTAGGTCCTCTAGCCTCAGCCCCTGGTCCTCTAGCCTCAGCCCCTGGTCCTCTAGCCTCAGCCCCTGGTCCTCTAGCCTCAGCCCCTGGTCCTCTAGCCTCAGCCCCTGGTCCTCTAGCCTCAGCCCCTGGTCCTCTAGCCTCAGCCCCTGGTCCTCTAGCCTCAGCCCCCTAGGTCCTCTAGCCTCAGCCCCTGGTCCTCTAGCCTCAGCCCCTGGTCCTCTAGCCTCAGCCCCTGGTCCTCTAGCCTCAGCCCCTGGTCCTCTAGCCTCAGCCCCTGGTCCTCTAGCCTCAGCCCCTAGGTCCTCTAGCCTCAGCCCCTGGTCCTCTAGCCTCAGCCCCTGGTCCTCTAGCCTCAGCCCCTGGTCCTATAGCCTCAGCCCCTGGTCCTCTAGCCTCAGCCCCTAGGTCCTCTAGCCTCAGCCCCTGGTCCTCTAGCCTCAGCCCCTGGTCCTCTAGCCTCAGCCCCTGGTCCTCTAGCCTCAGCCCCTAGGTCCTCTAGCCTCAGCCCCTGGTCCTCTAGCCTCAGCCCCTGGTCCTCTAGCCTCAGCCCCTAGGTCCTCTAGCCTCAGCCCCTGGTCCTCTAGCCTCAGCCCCTGGTCCTCTAGCCTCAGCCCCTGGTCCTCTAGCCTCAGCCCCTGGTCCTATAGCCTCAGCCCCTGGTCCTCTAGCCTCAGCCCCTGGTCCTATAGCCTCAGCCCCTGGTCCTCTAGCCTCAGCCCCTGGTCCTCTAGCCTCAGCCCCTAGGTCCTCTAGCCTCAGCCCCTGGTCCTCTAGCCTCAGCCCCTGGTCCTCTAGCCTCAGCCCCTGGTCCTCTAGCCTCAGCCCCTGGTCCTCTAGCCTCAGCCCCTGGTCCTATAGCCTCAGCCCCTGGTCCTCTAGCTCCTCTGCCCTGGCCTGTGGAGCCATATGGCCTTGCTAATGGCTGGGTATTAACAGCAGGAGAAGTCACGCACGCCCTGAGACTCTGCAACCCAATGCAACGGCAGCAGACCGTCTCACTATCAGCCAAGCTACTGAATCACTCAGCTCTATGCCAGATAATGTCTTCCGAAGGCTCCCACCATTAGCTCTGACAAATTGAAAACCCTAGTCATTGGCGACTCCATTACCCGCAGTATTAGACTTAAAACGAATCACCCAGCGATCATACACTGTTTACCAGGGGGCAGGGCTACCGACGTTAAGGCTAATCTAAAGATGGTGCTGGCTAAAGCTAAAACTGGCGAGTGTAGAGAGTATAGAGATATTGTTATCCACGTCGGCACCAACGATGTTAGGATGAAACAGTCAGAGGTCACCAAGTGCAACATAGCTTCAGCGTGTAAATCGGCTAGAAAGATGTGTCGGCATCGAGTAATTGTCTCTGGCCCCCTCCCAGTTAGGGGAAGTGACGAGCTCTACAGCAGAGTCTCAGCACTCAATCGCTGGTTGAAAACTGTTTTCTGCCCCTCCCAAAAGATAACATTTGTGGATAATTGGCCCTCTTTCTGGGACTCACCCACAAACAGGACCAAGCCTGACCTGCTGAGGAGTGACGGACTCCATCCTAGCTGGAGGGGTGCTCTCCTCTTATCTACCAACATAGATAGGGCTCTAACTCCTCTAGCCCCACAGTGAAATAGGGTGCAGGCCAGGCAGCAGGCTGTTAGCCAACCTGCCAGCTTAGTGGAGTCTGCCAATAGCATAGTCAGTGTAGTCAGCTCAGCCATACCCATTGAGACTGTGTCTGTGCCTCGACCTAGGTTGGGCAAAACTAAACATGGCGGTGTTCACCCTAGCAATCTTATTAGGATAAAGACCTCCTCCATTCCTGCCATTATTGAAAGAGATCGTGATACCTCACATCTCAAAATAGGGTTACTTAATGTTAGATCCCTCACTTCAAAGGCAGTCATAGTCAATGAACTAATCACTGATCATAATCTTGATGTGATTGGCCTGACTGAAACATGGCTTAAGCCTGATGAATTTGCTGTGTTAAATGAGGCCTCACCTCCTGGTTACACTAGTGACCATATTCCCCGTGCATCCCGCAAAGGCGGAGGTGTTGCTAACATTTACGATAGCAAATTTCAATTTACAAAAAAAAAAATGGCGTTTTCATCTTTTGAGCTTCTAGTCATGAAATCTATGCAGCCTACTCAATCACTTTTTATAGCTACTGTTTACAGGCCTCCTGGGCCATATACAGCGTTCCTCTCTGAGTTTCCTGAATTCCTATCAGACCTTGTAGTCATAGCAGATCATATTCTAATTTTTGGTGATTTTAATATTCACATGGAGAAGTCCACAGACCCACTCCAAAAGTCTTTCGGAGCCATCATCGACTCAGTGGGTTTTGTCCAACATGTCTCTGGACCTACTCACTGCCACAGTCATACTCTGGACCTAGTTTTGTCCCATGGAATAAATGTTGTAGATCTTAATGTTTTTCCACAAAATCCTGGACTATCGGACCACCATTTTATTACGTTTGCAATCGCAAAAAATAATCTGCTCAGACCCCAACCAAGGAGCATCAAAAGTCGTGCTATAAATTCTCAGACAACACAAAAATTCCTTGATGCCCTTCCAGACTCCTTCTGCCTACCCAAGGACGTCAGAGGACAAAAATCAGTTAACCACTTAACTGAGGAACTCAATTTAACCTTGCGCAATACCCTAGATGCAGTTGCACCCCTAAAAACGAAAAACATTTGTCATAAGAAACTAGCTCCCTGGTATACAGAAAATACCCGAGCTTTGAAGCAAGCTTCCAGGAAATTGGAACGGAAATGGCGCCACACCAAACTGGAAGTCTTCCGACTAGCTTGGAAAGACAGTACCGTGCAGTACCGAAGAGCCCTCACTGCTGCTCGATCATCCTACTTTTCCAACTTAATCGAGGAAAATAAGAATAATCCAAAATTTATTTTTGATACTGTTGCAAAGCTAACTAAAAAGCAGCATTCCCCAAGAGAGGATGGCTTTCACTTCAGCAGTAATAAATTCATGAACTTCTTTGAGGAAAAGATCATGACCATTAGAAAGCAAATTACGGACTCCTCTTTGAATCTGCGTATTCCTCCAGGGCTTAGCTGTCCTGGATCTGCACAGCTCTGCGAGGGCCTGGGATCGGGAGAGACACTTAAGTGTTTTAGTACTATATCTCCTGACACAATGATGAAAATAATCATGGCCTCTAAACCTTCAAGCTGCATACTGGATCCTATTCCTACTAAACTGCTGAAGGAGCTGCTTCCTGTGCTTGGCCCTCCTATGTTGAACATAATAAACAGCTCTCTATCCACCGGATGTGTACCAAACTCACTAAAAGTGGCAGTGATAAAGCCTCTCTTGAAAAAGCCAAACCTTGACCCGGAAAATATAAAAAACTATCGGCCTATATCGAATCTTCCATTCCTCTCAAAAATTTTAGAAAAAGCTGTTGCGCAGCAACTCACTGCCTTTCTGAAGACAAACAATGTATACGAAATGCTTCAGTCTGGTTTTAGACCCCCATCATAGCACTGAGACTGCACTTGTGAAGGTGGTAAATGACCTTTTAATGGCGTCAGACCGAGGCTCTGCATCTGTCCTCGTGCTACTAGACCTTAGTGCTGCCTTTGACACCATCGATCACCACATTCTTTTGGAGAGACTGGAAACCCAAATTGGTCTACACGGACAAGTTCTGGCCTGGTTTAGATCTTACCTGTCGGAAAGATATCAGTTTGTCTCTGTAAATGGTCTGTCCTCCGACAAATCAACTGTACATTTCGGTGTTCCTCAAGGTTCCGTTTTAGGACCACTATTGTTTTCACTATATATTTTACCTCTTGGGGATGTTATTCGAAAACATAATGTTAACTTTCACTGCTATGCGGATGACACACAGCTGTACATTTCAATGAAACATGGTGAAGCCCCAAAATTGCCCTCGCTAGAAGCCTGTGTTTCAGACATAAGGAAGTGGATGGCTGAAAACTTTTTACTTTTAAACTCGGACAAAACAGAGATGCTTGTTCTAGGTCCCAAGAAACAAAGAGATCTTCTGTTAAATCTGACAATTCATCTTGATGGTTGTAAAGTCGTCTCAAATAAAACTGTGAAGGACCTCGGCGTTACTCTTGACCCTGATCTCTCTTTTGACGAACATATCAAGACTGTTTCAAGGACAGCTTTTTTCCATCTACGTAACATTGCAAAAATTAGAAATGTTCTGTCCAAAAATGATGCAGAAAAATTAATCCATGCATTTGTTACTTCTAGGTTAGACTACTGCAATGCTCTATTTTCCGGCTACCCGGATAAAGCACTAAATAAACTTCAGTTAGTGCTAAATACGGCTGCTAGAATCCTGACTAGAACCAAGAAATTTGATCATATTACTCCAGTGCTAGCTTCCCTACACTGGCTTCCTGTTAAGGCAAGGGCTGATTTCAAGGTTTTACTGTTAACCTATAAAGCGTTACATGGGCTTGCTCCTACCTATCTTTCCGAGTTGGTCCTGCCGTACATACCAATACGTACGCTACGGTCGCAAGACGCAGGCCTCCTAATTGTCCCTAGAATTTCTAAGCAAACAGCGGGAGGCAGGGCTTTCTCCTATAGATCTCCATTTTTATGGAACAGTCTGCCTACCCATGTGAGAGACGCAGACTCGGTCTCAACCTTTAAGTCTTTACTGAAGACTTATCTCTTCAGTAGGTCATATGATTGAGTGTAGTCTGGCCCAGGAGTGTGAAGGTGAACGGAAAGGCTCTGGAGCAACGAACAGCCCTTGCTGTCTGCCGGGCCGGTTCCCCTCTCCACTGGGGTTCTCTGCCTCTAACCCTGTTGCAGGGGCTGAGTCACTGGCTTGCTGGTGCTCTTTCATGCCGTCCCTGGGAGGGGTGCGTCACTTGAGTGGGTTGAGTTACTGACGTGATCTTCCTGTCTGGGTTGGCGCCCCCCCCTTGGTTTGTGCTGTGGTGGAGACCTCTGTGGGCTATACTCGGCCTTGTCTCAGGATTGTAAGTTGGTGGTTGAGGATATCCCTCTAGTGGTGCGGGGGATGTGCTTTGGCAGAGTGGGTGGGGTTATATCCTTCCTGTTTGGCCCTGTCCGGGGTGTTCTTCGGATGGGGCCACAGTGTCTCCGGACCGCTCCTGTCTCAGCCTCCAGTATTTATGCTGCAGTAGTTTATGTGTCGGGGGGCTGGGGTTAGTTGGTTATACCTGGAGTACTTCTCCTGTCTTATCTAGTGTCCTGTGTGAATTTAAGTATGCTCTCTCTAATTCTCTCGTTCTCTCTTTCTCTCTGAGAACCTGAGCCCTAGGACCATACGTCAGGACTACCGGGCATGATGACACCTTGCTGTCCCCAGTCCGCCTGGCCTTGCTGCTATTCCAGTTTCAACTGTTCTGCCTGCGGTTACGAAACCCCTACCTGTCCCAGACCTGCTGTTTTCAACTCTTAATGATCGGCTATGAAAAGCCAACTGAGAGACCTGAGCCCTAGGACCATACGTCGGGACTACCGGCCGTGGTGACTCCTTGCTGTCCCCAGTCCGCCTGGCCTTGCTGCTATTCCAGTTTCAACTGTTCTGCCTGCGGTTATGGAACCCCTACCTGTCCCAGACCTGCTGTTTTCAACTCTTAATGATCGGCTATGAAAAGACAACTGAGATTTATTCCTGATTATTATTTGACCATGCTTGTCACTTATGAACATTTTTGAACATCTTGGCATGGTTCTGTTATAATCTCCACCCGGCACAGCCAGAAGAGGACTGGCCACCCCTCATAGCCTGGTTCCTCTCTAGGTTTCTTCCTAGGTTTTGGCCTTTCTAGGGAGTTTTTCCTAGCCACCGTGCTTCTACACCTGCATTACTAGCTGTTTGGGGTTTTAGGCTGGGTTTCTGTACAGCACTTCGAGATATTAGCTGATGTAAGTAGGGCTATATAAAATAAAATTGATTGATTGATTGATTCCTACTACCAACTCCCATTAGAAACATTTAATATTGTAGGGCTTCCCTCATGGCCCTTTTCATGACGGTGCTATTAGCCACATGAGTGAGTGCTAGCTAGCCAAGACCAACAACACAAACAGACTAAACAGCTACAAGTAGTGAGTGGAGTTACTAACGGACTATACTAAACAAGTTCAATGTCTTACCTGTGATTGAAGGTTTTCCACAAACATATCTACAGTAGCCTACTTGGACACTGGGTCCCTACATTTCCCACTCTCCCACGCCGATTAGCCTGAAGCCACAGGGCTCTTCTCGCAGGCGCTATTTCCCTATGTAGGAGCATTGCGAACCGTAGGTCGGGATTTTTGTACATTGAACAACACAGCAGCTTTTTGGCATGTTTTGTTATAACAAACAATCGACGACGAAGTTGGCTCTTCAACAATGGGGGTCAATTGGTTTTCCCCAAGTTGTGGACGTGGTCGAGGGGAATTACTTATTATTACGTGAATATCGACTTGGAGTATTCATTATGATCTATAAGGCAAAACTGATCCTAAATCAGCACTCCTACTCTGAGACGCTTTATGTATGCGGGCCCTAGTCCAGCAGGAAGTGAAGCAACATATTTGCTCCTGATTCTCCCCATATAAGCCTATTGTGTTCTGTAAACGCACTTCAAGCACACACAAACATACTTACACACACACACACACACACACACACACACACACACACAAATGTATGCCAGGAAGTAAAACAGAGCAGTGTTTTACATAGCTCACTTAGAGACAGATGTAGTGTTGGGCCGCTGCCAAGCTCCACTTCGCCAAAGGAAGAAGAAGAAAGTTCTGGCTGGACAAAGAATTCTGTTCAGAGTAACCCTAACCCGTCCCCAATGGCTCCCTATTCCGTATATAGTGCACTACCTTTGACTATGGGCCCTGGTCAAAGGTAGTGCATTATATAGGGAATAGGGTGCCATTTGGGTGCCATCTGGCTTGTACTACATTTGGATGATATCAAATTGATTATGATAGCCATAATTTACTTCATAACTCTGTTTACTTTAATATCAATCAATCAATATTGTCTAAGTGTGCTTTGCCCTCGGGACTCGTGTGAAAATATGGAGACTTTGGAATGCTTTTGTTGTAAAATTGACCATGGTAACCAAATCTATTAGCTTTCTCTTTCCACTACTGTCTCGGTCACCAACATTCAATATGCCAAGCCTTATTTCCCTTAGGATACCCGAAGTGGAGATGCGCACATGGACGCATGGACACACACACACACACACACACACACACACACACACGTGCATGTGTGCATGCTAACAAACAAACAAAGCCATTCATAATTAGATAATGTTTCCCGCCCTCTCGGAAAACCTAATCCAGGAAAATGCCTCTTCCTGGTGCATGCATTTGTGAGTGTGGGTGGGCCCCTGTTTTGGTATACAAACAAGTGTGTGTCTGTGTATATAAAATGTAAATGTGTGTGTGCAATTGTTCTTGATCACACACACATCCCTGTGTTCTCCACCCTCCCCTGGACTCTCAACAATAGCACTCCAGAGATATCATTAGCTACTGAGAAACATCCCAGTGCCCTGTCCAATCAAGAGGGCCTATTTCTCTACATGACCTCTGTGTTTGATGTGCTGCCCAGCCTGCCCTCATAGCCTTCCTATTGAAGTGAGAAATAACACAGTGTTTATCCACTGTTCCATCAACTACTTTCACTTACTGCTAGTAATGCATGCCTTCACCTCTGGTCCCATCACAAGCTGTGCTAACTGCAGATATTTTCCAACTGCTGTGTTTCTGACCCCATTCTATGCTATCCATTCTGTACATATCCAGATTCTCACACACACACACACACACACACACACACCAAACCAACACACACACACACTACTTCAAATAGCGAATATACACCAGCCACTCCCATTCATCTCCCATCTTATAGTCCTAAAGTGAAGTCGAGCTGAAAAAATATTAAAGCGATTACACGACAGTATGTATGGTCTCTTAGTGTAGTAGTGAAGGCTCCATCTCACAGCTCTGTGTGCGTGAGCGTTTATGTGTGTCTTGTGCCACTGTAGAGTGGTAAAGGAGGGTGTTGTTGTCTGGTTTCCCAATCTCCTGGGTGTATGTTGTTTCTTGGACTTCATATGCAGACCTGAAGACCCCTGAGACTACTTCTCTAGAGAGAGACACTGTAAAGCTAGTCTACAGACTCTAATAGAAACTGATGTACTTGTTTACAGGAGAAACTGGGCTTGTTGTTAGAGACAGAATTCAGAGTGTTTGGAGATATAAGAGAAATGGAATTCTAGAAAATGTGGAACCAACCAAGAGAAATAGAAAAATGCTATCTAAGTGTCTTGAAGAAGATGCTTGTCTTGTTTTATTGGTCAGCTAGTCCTATCTGCCCGCCCATTCCTCTCTCTGATAGGCTAGGCTGTCTGTTGTGAGAGATGTCCCCTGTCGTGGTCTATTGGTCTGACTGGGAGAATCACTGAGTGATGCCATACATACCACAGACCACGCAGCTCCTTGTCAATACACAGACCTGGCACTGTGGACAGTCACATACACCTAGACACACATGCACAAGCACAAGCACGCTGCACACACATACACACACACACATGCTGCACACACATAGGCACGCTACACACACACACACACACACACACACACACACACACACAGACACACACTTCTTCCCATGCCACCCTTCTCCACACCTCTCCACCAAGCTTTGTGTATCCACATCTTGCACATCCATTCATCTACCTCTTCATAGAGCGAGAGAGACAGAGAGAGACTAGAGGGGGAGCGAGATGGAAGAGAAAGTGCCTCTGCAGTCTCCTCGTTCTCTACCTACTTAAAACTGCGGTACCCAGAATCCTCAGATCAATCTCCTACAGACCCGCAGGTACTGTCTGAGACTGAGTTGGAACAGAATGGAAGGGGGTTGGGCGTGGGTCTCCAGACTCTCCAGTGTATTTGAGTTAATGAAAAGTTTGGATACGGTCAATAAAATATAATGATTCGCCGAAATGGACAGCACCCATTTATCTGACTGTTCTGTCGTCGGGCAGGCGATGCCAGTAAATAGAGAGCAGTGTGTGATTGATGTAATGCAGCCTGACGAAACGTACTGTACCCTGGCAAAGCAGTTATGACTACAGCGAGCTACCGCTACATACAAAACTAGCTTCTCCAAATAAAGGCTTCAGACCTATGAGAGAATGGAGTGCAGTTAGCTTCTGAAGGCTAATAGCAGATCAAAGCTTGAGATCACAGTAATATTCCAACCACCTGTTGAGTGTTTAGTCTGGCTTTGACAATATACAAAACAACACTTTGTCTATAGAAAGGAATGTGATAATATGATTTGAAGCAGTATTGATATCATACAGACATTAGGTTTCTCAGTGTGAGTTATGATTTAGGGCCAACTTATTTGTTGACTGTATGTTTTGGTGATTGATTGACTGAGTGGTACGTTGTACTTCTTTCTTTCTTAGAAATTTTTTCACTGATATTAAAGCTCATACTGTACAGTAGAATTGCTGTACTAGTGGTTCAAGGGATATTTCATATTTCCCACCTCTCATCCAATTTCATTCTTCCCCTATTTCACATTGACCCCACTCCTATTCCCAAGGTACCACATTCTAATATCTGTAAGGTGTGAGTGAAATCCCATAGACTCATCAGTCATCTTCTGTGGGAAGAAAGGGGTCTTAGCACCGGTAATGCCATACAAATTTGTTTTTTTCAACCCCAAATTCATTTGATTCGGTTCCTCTGCACAATTGTACAATTACACTTTCCTGGGCACTGCTGGCTATTCATTCAAAGCTCCTTTTGTCCATTGGAATTGGCGAGCTCGAAGTCTTGAGAAAGTGCTTTTTAGCCTTGGGCTGCTCGGAGGTCTTGTTTGACTCCTAATTGCTGCATGTTTTACATCTAATCCAAGTCTCTCCACTTGGAGATTGCGATTGTTTATTTTTATTGAAAGATGTATTACCAATGTTCAATACATAAATGCTTCAGACTATGTCTGTAAGTAGTATGTCAAGCAATTTTGGAATGTGGCAATAGACCAAAAAGTTAAAATGTTTTTCTTTCTATTCTTTTCTTTCTTTATACCTAAATGAATATCTCTCCATCCATCTCACTCTAGTAATGAGGCTTGGCAACTACCTAAGGCTGCCCTCTGACCTCTGACAGTGTAGCCAATTGCACCCTGGCATTTAGCTGAGGCTCGGAGATGAACTGGCTGCCACAGTGACCGCTCCCTCTCCTCTGCTCTAATTGGACAAGCCAGAGGCCTGGTCGACTAATTGGAGGGACATATCATTCCTAACCCCTCAGCTGAGCCCCAGCTGCACTCTCTCTCTCTCTCGCGCACTCTTTCCCTCCCTGTCTCCCTTCTCCACAGGCTATTGACCGGGGTAGCTGAGGTCAGCGCTAATATTAAAATCAAATGCCATTAAAATCAACATCAGCTTCAACAACAGGCAGCACCGGCTCAGCTGATAGACGAGATTGTGCCAGCAGGGGATGTGTGGTCAGGTTTAGTCAGTGAGGAGTGAAATGCATGACTGGTCACTGACTTTTCTAACTGCTAGATGGGTTTGGAGATTGAATAGGCAATAATATTATAGACTGATCCCACATCTGTTTGTGCAGTATAGCCAATTTCTTTGCATAGGAGTTGCAGCACAAACATATCTGGAACCAGGCTTGCTGTGACACTGGCCTCCACTGCACAAGTGTGTTTGTGATTCACCAATGCCATCTGATTACTGGTTCCTTTTAAAAGGTCAATGCGCAAAATATTTATGGAGTGTAAAGAAACGTCTAAACCCTGGGTCTGCAAAATAATGAGTCATGGTTTTATATATTCATGGGCAACTGCATGCAGGACCGATCTACTAGGCGGTGTCAGAGGAAGGCCCAAAAAATTGTCAAAGACTCCAGCCACCCTAGTCATAGACTGTTCTCTCTGCTACAGCACGGCAAGCGGTACCGGAGCGCCAAGTCTAGGTAAAAAAGTCTCCTTAACAGCTTCTACCCCCAAGCCATAAGACTCCTGAACAATTCATCAAATGGCCACCCGGACTATTTGCATTGACCCCCCTAACCCCCCCTAACCTGTACCACCGCACATTGACTCGGTACCAGTACCCCCTGTAATAACCTCATTGTTGTTATTTTATTGAGTTATTTTTTATTTATTTTTTTACTTTAGTTTATTTAGTAAATATTTTCTTAACTCTTTTCTTAACTGCATTGCTGGTTAAGGGCTTGTAAGTAAGCATTTCACGGTAAGGTCTACACCTGTTGTATTCGGCGCATGTGACAAATAACATTTGATTTGATTACTCTCTAATAGTTGTACCAAACAACTCTTTAATCCTTAAGAGTCTATTGACGCGTCAATCTAAGTAACACAATAAAAAACTCCCCATCAAAATCTGTCAGTATTTTGCATTGGCTGCGTCTCAATCCAGTGCATCCGCCTATGTCCGCCTTCCGCATCTCCGGTGGAAGGTGACCGAGCTACAGTGGTGTTTGTCAGACCATGAGACATCCCGAAAATCGGTCTTCTCACGAAAACGTCCTAACTGTTTGGCATATAAACTATGGGGGAAGGTATCGTGGGGGGATATGATACAAGAAATATTACTATGATGGGGGATTTATCAATAAATGGGGGGGCAAACACAGGATAAGTTTATCAGCTAAATAAAAAATAAAGCCCCTTCAAAGGGGGGGTCTGAGCTGGCAACCCTGAGTAAAGATAGTTGCAATCTAAGTCAGTCGAGTGATGCATCCCTTCAGCTTCGTTTTTCTGCGTTCAAAACAACTGGGAACTCAGAACTGGGAACTTGGAAATCTCCGACTTCAGTGCTTTGAAAAGAACTGGGAACTCTGAAAATGTTTTCCTCTGACTGGGATAAATCTATTTCAACGGTCATTCAACTCGGAATTCCAATTCGGGAACTCGGGCCTCTTTCTAGAGCTCCGACTTTCCGACCTGAAGATCACTGACGTCATGATTTGACCTTGGATTTTCCCGAGTTCCCAGTTGTTTTGAATGTGGCATTTGGTCTGACAGACGTTTACATGACAACCAGAATGCATTGTATGATGTCAACAAACATGGCGCCACACATAGCTTGCATTTAGCTTAGCATTAGCTCATCATAATCAGTACAACCTTCCAAAAAGTATTTTACACACGTAATATGTGTCCATTACAATCTATGCAAGAATCGGAATGCATGAGTTGTCACCGGTACTTGAAAACGTGAATAAAACAGTAAATAAATTATGCTCCATACATACATACGGTATGCTACAGTAGAAACAACAACACGATATACAGAAACTATAATGATAACGTAATAAGGCACTTACTTTGATAGGTACGCATATGTTTCCAAAGTTATTATTAGTAAGCAAAACAACATGAAGGCAATGCGGGCGCCAGCCGGAAAATGTGCCAGGGGGAAAAAGATGCGCAAATGTCTGCATACTTCATCTGGGGAAACACAATCACATTTTGGAACAGTGAGTGCATTCTGACATCACGCTTATGAAAAAACTCATGCTAGGGCGACCGTTAGATATTTGGAACTCACACGTGAAAAGGTTAATGGTTGTACCAAACAACTCTTTACTGGTTGTACCTAATGGGAGTTTTGTACTTTGCCAACAAAATGGTCTGAAAAACTCTCTTCAAATTGGCTTTTTATCCACATCTGTTTTACCTGCAAATGGAGATGTCAGGTCCTGTCCTCCCTGCTTTCCTTGGCCTGGGGAGAGTTTACCGGCCATGTTTATGGATTAGCCTCGCGTTAGCTCAATCCCATTAAGTCTACACCCTATCAATTCCCTCATGGCCCCACTAGCCAGAACATGTCTTTAACCATAGTTACACCAGGGGTGTGTTCACTAGGAACCAAACGGAAGCAAAAGGGCCAAAACAGGGAGGGACCTACCTAAACTTGTCCGGTAAGAAACTCTCCTTATCATTGCAAAATGTTTCGCTACAGTTTGCTTCAGTGTGCACTAGTGAATACACCCTAGGTTGAAAAATGTCATGGCAAGGTATTGGCAGAACAGTTGCAATGCATGTGTAACTGCACTGTCAGTGTTTTCTAAGTGTTAGAACATGCCTCAGGAAATTGAACTGTATACCTGTCTTACATTGTCAGGCTAGCTAGCTCACCTAAGCATGCAAACTGTATGGTTTGCATGTTTAGCATTGAAAAGTGGCTCAGCACAGGTCTGTTTCTAATGAAACGGAAGAATACTACGCTAAAGGAAAACATCTGCGCAACAGGCTCCCATTGTGGCAGGCAATGATTACGATACCTAGCCTCCCTCTACTCCCTCCTCTCTTAGGTCTCTTTCACCAGCTCTCCAACGTGGAGCAGCTATCTAATAGAGGCCAGCTGTTCTCCCCAGCGTTTGCCTAGCACTGGCTAAACAGGAAGCCTGGCTCTGCCCTGTGTGTGTCTGCTGAGAAGGCAGGGAGGAGGAATTTAGTTTTGTGGTCCTCAAGGGAAAGGCAGTGCAGATAATGTTGGAGAGTGTTTGGCCCATGGTCGAGTAACATTGTTGAACTAGGCTACAGTGCCTTCAGAAACTATTCATACCCCTATTCATATGGACTTCTTCCACATTTTGTTGTGATGCAGCCTGAATTCAAAATTTTCTCTCACCCATCTACACACAATACCCCATAATGACAAAGCGAAAACATGTTTTTAGACATTTGGGCAAATGTATTGAAAATGAAATACAGAAATATCTTGTTTACATAAGTATTCACACCCCTGAGTCAATACATGTTAGAATCACCTTTGGCAGCGATTACAGCTGCGAGTCTTTCTGGGTAAATCTCTAAATGTGCACATTATTCTTTTTTAAATTCTTCAAGCTCTGTCAAGTTGGTTGTTGATCATTGCTAGACAGCCATTTTCGAGTCTTGCCATAGATTTTCAAGCCCATTTATGTCAAAACTGTAGCTTTGCCACTCAGGAACATTCAATGTCGTTTAGGTAAGCAACTCCAATGTATATTTGGCCTTGCATTTTAGGTTATTGTACTGCTGAAAGGTGAATTTGTCTCCCAGTGTCTGTTGGAAAGCACACTGAACCAGGTTTTCCTCTAGGATTTTGCCTGTGCTTAGTTCTGTTCCGTTTTTATATTTTATCCTAAAGAACTCCCTAGTCCTTGCCGATGACAAGCATACCCATAACATGATGCAGCCACCACCATGCTTGAAAATATGTGACTTGTTTCAGGAAACTAGGCATATGTTGTGCATCACTACTTAATTTGAACGTAAACTTTCTTTTTTTAATCAAAATGCGTTTTTTGGCAGAAATGCCTTCTGGAACATGTGAACTTTCATGTGCCTTAATAACAAACTTGTATGCCATCTGTAAATACGAATAAAATTGTTAAATTACGAGCCTAGTTGGTTTAGCCACAGAAAAAGACCGCAACCTTCCCACTAGCCATGATTGGCTGAGATAATGAGTGGGCTGGACATGCCGAGAGATGAGATCTTATTGGTCTGCCATGTAGCAAGCTTCTGTCTATAACATGAGCAGGTCAGTATGTATAGGTAATCCTTTCTAACGTGCCTTTTTTTGAAAGATATTACGTAAGTGTTGCTCTCCACTGTCTGGAGGACAGAGTTTTGAAATCAGTGGAATTAGAGTATGATAGCTAAGGAGATAGAGAAAATTCTGGCGTTTGATTGCAAATATGCAGACGGAGTCGAAAAGAGAACACACCTGTCTCCAGATTACATCTTCAAACTAAGGGCAACCATGGCATCCGTGATAGAGAGGGAGAAGCGCCCATCCATGTATACTGGTAGATAGTCTAGCTAGCTACATTTTCAGATATTACACGTTTCTAATTTTGTCAGAAAGTCGTTTTCATTTCAAGTTAGTGTACTGTTAGCTAGCTAGCTAACGTTATATGTGTGATTTGTGTAGTTATATTATTCATATCTCAGAGCCATTGGCATTACTAGTTATAGCCTAATGTTAGCTAGCTAACGTTGAACCTGGTTGGTTAGCTACCCGCAGATTCATGCAGGGTAGTAACGTTATGAGTTGGGATTAAGGTTAATTGTTTAGCTAGCTAGCTAAATTACATGTCTAAACAAAAGACTCTACTATGCAAGTAACCATTTCAATAGAATGTTCATGATGTCACTGCGACAACTGACAATAGACGTATCTGGTAAATTTGCTCTGGCTATCTACTCCAATTTCAGAGCACTCTCGTCTGAGTGTGCCAGAGCGCAGAATAACCGACGAATTTACAAATGCTCAACACCCGTTGAATTTGGCTGGTGTTAGTAAACGTTGGCATAAAAGCTTAATTAAATTGTTGCCAGTAGCACACTTGCAGTCACCAACGCTCTGGATAGCATAAAAACAGCCTAACCAGTAAAATGGTCAGAGTGAGCTGTTCTCTACCCATGTGAGAGACGCAGACTCGGTCTCAACCTTTAAGTCTTTACTGAAGACTTATCTCTTCAGTAGGTCATATGATTGAGTGTAGTCTGGCCCAGGAGTGTGAAGGTGAACGGAAAGGCTGGAGCAACGAACAGCCCTTGCTGTCTCTGCCGGGCCGGTTCCCCTCTCCACTGGGGTTCTCTGCCTCTAACCCTGTTGCAGGGGCTGAGTCACTGGCTTGCTGGTGCTCTTTCATGCCGTCCCTGGGAGGGGTGCGTCACTTGAGTGGGTTGAGTTACTGACGTGATCTTCCTGTCTGGGTTGGCGCCCCCCTTGGTTTGTGCTGTGGTGGAGACCTCTGTGGGCTATACTCGGCCTTGTCTCAGGATTGTAAGTTGGTGGTTGGGGATATCCCTCTAGTGGTGCGGGGGCTGTGCTTTGGCGGAGTGGGTGGGGTTATATCCTTCCTGTTTGGCCCTGTCCGGGGGTTTCTTCGGATGGGGCCACAGTGTCTCCGGACCGCTCCTGTCTCAGCCTCCAGTATTTATGCTGCAGTAGTTTATGTGTCGGGGGCTGGGGTTAGTTGGTTATACCTGGAGTACTTCTCCTGTCTTATCCAGTGTCCTGTGTGAATTTAAGTATGCTCTCTCTAATTCTCTCGTTCTCTCTTTCTCTCTGAGAACCTGAGCCCTAGGACCATACGTCAGGACTACCGGGCATGATGACACCTTGCTGTCCCCAGTCCGCCTGGCCTTGCTGCTATTCCAGTTTCAACTGTTCTGCCTGCGGCTACGAAACCCCCTACCTGTCCCAGACCTGCTGTTTTCAACTCTTTAATGATCGGCTATGAAAAGCCAACTGAGAGACCTGAGCCCTAGGACCATACGTCGGGACTACCGGCCGTGGTGACTCCTTGCTGTCCCCAGTCCGCCTGGCCTTGCTGCTATTCCAGTTTCAACTGTTCTGCCTGCGGTTATGGAACCCCTACCTGTCCCAGACCTGCTGTTTTCAACTCTTAATGATCGGCTATGAAAAGCCAACTGAGATTTATTCCTGATTATTATTTGACCATGCTTGTCACTTATGAACATTTTTGAACATCTTGGCATGGTTCTGTTATAATCTCCACCCGGCACAGCCAGAAGAGGACTGGCCACCCCTCATAGCCTGGTTCCTCTCTAGGTTTCTTCCTAGGCTTTCGCCTTTCTAGGGAGTTTTTCCTAGCCACCGTGCTTCTACACCTGCATTACTAGCTGTTTGGGGTTTTAGGCTGGGTTTCTGTACAGCACTTCGAGATATTAGCTGATGTAAGAAGGGCTATATAAAATAAAATTGATTGATTGATTGATTCTCTCATTTGTGTCTGGAAGTAGCTAGCAAGCTAGCCAACGTTAGCCAGTTAGCTTGGGTGCTTGATTGCTGTTGTTAGGTCAGAACACTCGGATCAACCCTACTCCTCGGCCAGAGCGTCCAGTGTGCGCTCTGAACGCTCCGAGAGCGAAACGCTCTGAATTGACGAACAGACAATCTGACAACGCTCTGAGTTTACGAACGCCCAGAGCGCACTCTGAGCACACTCTGGCACTCCAGATTAAATTTACGAACACACCCGTAGTATAAACCAGCCTTTAGTCTTGAAATCTTTGGTTGTTTAGTACATGGCCTCACATGTGAATCCTTAAAGAGATCGGTGGGGCTAAGGCTTAAGAGGGTGTGAATGATGCTGAATTGGTGTAGACAAAGAAGAGCTCTCCAGTAGGTGTACCAAAACATTCAAGGGCCATTTTCTCAAAGCAGAATTACTTTCCCATTGTTCTGAGTCTCTACTTTTATCCAATGTAAAAAACACAATTTCAAATGTTGCTACATAAGACCAAATCGAGCCGGTCGGTGACATATGAATATTTTTGATTTTCACGCAGCTACACATAATTGCAAAAGTGTGTGTGTGTGGTTACTTTAACAAGGCCATGACCGAGTGGCTTACATCTGTGGTAAAATGTGGTCCCTTGGTCCAACCCATGCTACTCATGCTATATGCTACCCATGCAACCCATTCCAAACCACTTGACCACCTTCTCGAACTTTGCTCTTGTCACGATCGTCAGGGAGAGACCAATGCGCAGCGTGATGAACGAACATGTTTACTTTATTATCTTTAGTGATAATCTACATAATAAACAAGACACGACTCGTGAAGTCCACGGTATCAATGACCGACACGGAACAAAAACCCACAAACACAAAGGGAAAACATACAGTTTAAATATGGCTCCCAATCAGAGACAACCAGCCAACAGCTGACACTCGTTGCCTCTGATTGGGAGTCACTCAGGCAAAACATAGAAATAGACGAACTAGAACCCCCAACATAGAAACACACCACATAGAACAAACACACCCTGGCTCAACAACTAGAGTCCCATAGCCAGGGTGTGACAGCTCTCGCATAAACTTTGTTTCCATTGGATCCTGTGTTCCACTTACCATACCCGGAGCACTTGCACTCGTTTAAAAAGGGAGAACATAGCCTACAATTTCAAAGAGCAACATACAGGTATATCAAGGCCTAGAATCAATTGAACGATTCCTCAATTATATTTTTTCACTTCAACAAACCCACTCGTGAGATAATAACAGGACACATTATCAAGTTAACAGTGAAGAGGCTCGAGGCGCTCTAAAGACTGCCTGCTGGGTCGTCTTCTCATTGACGTCAACCCATCAGGTGTTTATAACTCTACTGCTATTTTCAACCTCACCTCCTCAAGCGCACAAAAGGGGAAAACAACCCAAACAGAAAGATTATGCAAATGTATTCTGCTTATCTCAGTGTAACAGTGAAGAGGGAGAGAATAATTCACTCAAATTAGCCTTATCACCTTTAATTTTCATGATTGTCACCGCCGTTCCCCATACGCAAATTCAATTAAGCCACCTTCCTCCCTTCACAGTAACACTAGCTCCCAGTTGTTTTGATACATTGAATGCTTACGGCTGTTGGGTAATGGATTCTTTTCTGCTTGTGTGGTCGGTGAATCGATAAAAAATCGGATAATTGCTTGTGGTAATGGAATCCTGAAGCTTAGAGCCGAGGGTCCACGCTATAAGGATGTAATGCGATGAGGGTTGTCGGTTTGTTTGGATGTCTCACGTGATGCAGATGCACTCTGGTTTATGGGGACAAATTGATTTATGGGGACACAAACAGAAGAGGGACAATGCTGCCGGCCTTATGTTTTGCCTTAGTCCTATATGTTTTCATGCTTATGCCATACTTATGTTTTGTATATTGATCTGTCCAGGCTAGTCTCCCTTGGCACACATATGGGATTTGCAGACATCATAGAGCTTCGTCAAGAACAGATGGAGCCAATCCAAACAGTAAACCAAGCCTCCTGCTATGGGCTCTATTCATCTACTATAGCTTTTGGTCCCCTGTCAATATTGTGCCATTGATATTGTTACATAATACACAGTGGAGTAAAGGCACAGTGAAACTAGGGGATAGTCAGAATAAATGGAATGTTTTTTTCCTTCTCAAAAGCTCAATATAATGGAGTCACAATGTTTTGTGTTACAGCCTATTCGTGCAGAGTCTGTAATCAGTATGATGATGACAATAATGATGGAAATGCATCATTACGGATCAGCACAGCAACAATCATGGTTCTTCATTATATAGTTTTCGGATTATTCTTCTCATCTCAGATCTAGATGAGAGGTTCCGATGGACAAAAGAGCTTAATGCGTGTGAGCAAACCCAGCCCAATCAAAATCATGCACGCAGCAGACTACAGAGACAATTCATGTATCGTTTGATTTTGTATCAAAACTGCTTTGATGCGGCCGAATTGATTCCGGCCCAGATTGCTTTTCTATTGATCGTCACGTCGATTATATTGTTCCTTCTCCACTACAGACAGACCATAGACAACAGTAGCAGCAGCAGTGATTTAAGGATCTCCCCATTGAAACGTGACATTAACTGTGCCAGCAACAACAACCAAAACCTCTATTTCATTACTTCCTAATCTGTGTTCCGTTGATCAGAGAAGACTTGTCTTAAGCCTCATTTCCTTATTCCTTGTCCTGTTTAATTGGACTTGATCTCTTATTGCTCCCAAGGTGCAGTTGTCTTTTTACATGTGTTTTTTATTATGTGTTATTGATCCTTGTCTTGTCTTTGCAATCACTGCTGAAGCTTGTTGTGGTTAACCATTTCCCCAAATTGGGATCAATCAAGTACTAGCCTATTCTCTCCCTACTCTACTCTAGACCATTTTGTTGCCAGTTTCTGGTGGGGGAGGAACATCATTATTTAACACCTTCTAGTCTGGAAGAACTAGAAATTAACCTAATTATTGGCAGTACATTGGAGTATTGCTTAATTTGGGGAAACTGTTTCTCTGCAGTACATTGGAGTTTTACCACATAGCTTAGTTGATTGCTTAATTTTTTTAAACTGTTTCTCTGCAGTACATTGGAGCTTTACCACTTGGCTTAGTTGATTGCTTAATTTTGGAAACGGTTAGGTTTCAGAGGAGAGCTGCCAAGACAAGTAACAAACAGAAGGAGCTTAGCTGGCTAATTTAATTGAGCTCATAATTCAATTACGGTTGTAGCCTATTTTCTTATGGCCAGCAAGTGTTTGTTTGACTGATCTCCTGATTATTACAGTTTGATTGTACTGGAGAGATGTCATGTTCAGAGAGGTTATAATGCAGCTGAGATTTTGTAGTGAAGACTAATTGGAGGGAGTGTGACTCCAAGCTGGTGGTGTGGTGTTTAATTTTGACAGGTGTCCAGGATCAGTTAATCCTCCATGTTCTTACAGAGGTGTTGAGTTGTATGGAAGCAGCAGCTCTCTCCATCCCTCTCTACGTTGTCTTGGTTGACGTGTTCCTCATATTCATCATCATTGTCTGCACCAACCATGGCCAGGGGCTTAGTGAGCTGTCCCCAGTCCATAGCTGAACACATGTTCACACGTCTGCAACACGACTGTTGTGCGAGAGCTTCAAACGCCGTCGTCGCTTAGCGCTAGGCCTCTAGCTGCTCGCACCACAGATGCCGTGGCATGCTAATCGCTAATGCGGCGCTATAGTCTATCACGGATGTTTATCTCTGACACAAAGTGAAGAGATCAAGGCTGTAAGCCTGTTAAGTGGGGCTAATGTAGCTGCTTACCCAAACCCACACAATTAGAAGCTTCTAAAGCACACTGAAACCTCCAGTGGTTTATACTTGTGGTTTTAGCCAAGAAAATAAGACAGTTTTTGCATTGTCATTTTTGGGTTGTGCTGTGTTGGTGAAATTACACGGCCTGTTAGGCCTCAGGTTAATTCATAACCATACTGTATTGCCCCCCATTTCTCTTCTGAAAGACCTTATTGATCAGGTTCTAATTGACCCTAAACAAAGCAATGCACTGTTATCTACACGTCCTTACCTGGGGAAGATGGGGAATCCTTTTATTGTGGTATTGATGGTGATTCAGACAGACACTCATAAATGTAGACATTGTTCCAACAAGTGAATTGTGTTGCTGTCTATCAACCTCCAGAGCTTGTTTGCCCTGGCTCCTTCTGTGTGTGTAAATGGATGGCCTGACCACAGGTCACACACACACTCTATGGGGGCAGGAAGATCGATGATGAACAGAGCTCTACAGGGACTGGTAATCAGAGCTAAGGGCCTTATGAATTCTATCTATGGGAGTGTCACAGAGGTAACGTCAGGTCAGATGTTCATGTCCTGTCGACTAGTCAGGGTCCTGTTCATTAGGAATCAAATGGAAGAAAACACCTAAACTTGAACAATTGGAAACACTCATTTTAATTTTATGTTGACAGTGTGCCCTGCTGCACACGACCCAGGTTAGATGTTTGTCTCTTGTAGGACTAGTTGGCAGTAAGGCCAGGTTTGCTGTAGAGTAGAAACAGACTAATATATCTTCAACCTAATATACCAGACGATTACCTCTGGCGAGTGGTTTATGGTTTCATTTAAAATGACTCTCTGCAGTGCCAGCATCGCTGACAATGATCATGTTTCATTAGATCTGGGGTTCCTAAACTTTTTTGTCCCACCACCCCATTTTGATATCTGAAAATTCTCGCGACCCCAACCATGTGAAAAAAATTATGTAATTAAAAGTAAATGTTTACTTTTTTATTTGCCGCTATGGCATTCAATTGAAAAACAGTCTAATAGTATTTCTGATTGTCTTCTCAACTCACCATCATATACTTTTAATGTAGGGCTATGACAGTCAATTGCAAATTAGCCTGACATAATGTCTCTTCTCACCACCACTAATGAGATGGGTGTGCTTGATGCATGTCGATTCGGAGCTTCTCAAAGTCAGGGGGCGTGGTTGACAGTGCGCACCTCATTTCTACTGTCACATCCAACCTGGATCGACATTTGATTTTAATGCAGGCAAGAGCACTGAATCCAGCTTCACACAGATATGAGCTGGCGAAGGGTAGCCTACCATGAGTTTTATGGTGCTTTCAAGACAACTGGGAACTCTGAAAAATATGAGGTCAAATCATGACGTCAGTGATCTTTAGTTAGAGCTCTAGAAAGAGGCCCGAGTTCCCGAGTTGGAATTCCGAGTTGGAATTCCGAGTTGGATGACCGTTCATAACGATATTTCCCAGTCGGAGCTTGTTTCTTTCCGAGTTCCAAGTTGTCTTGAACACACCGAAGTCGGAAGTCAGAGATTTTCGAGTTCCCAGTTCCGAGTTCCCAGTTGTTTTGAACGCGGCATTAATGCTCAGAGGCAGACTGCAGGGTATTCCCTTTGAGTCAGGAACCAAAACTCCTCCGTAGTGACCCGTGAATGTGTTGTCTGCAGCATTCGGTCACATGACAGCTCTATCACCTGTTTGATTTCACTTACTGGCATGTCAACTGAGCCAGGAACACAGTCAAATGGATTGGGAAGTAGGTCCCAAAGTGCTCTTCCAAGCGTTGGAGGTGAGCAGTCATCACTCATGTGGGACACTTAGTGATGCTGTTTTCTGTTATTTTCTTTTCATTACACAGAAAGTCAACCAAGTTTTTTTTTTTACATTGTGAATGACAACAGTTCCTCTCTCAATGCGAAAACCTTTCCAACACTCCCCCTTGGTGTGAAGTAGAACATTGTCATGCTGTGATCCCATATTACATAGTTTTGCCAACAGGCGTGCGCGCAGTGGATGTGGTTTGATGTAGTTTACAATCGAAGTTAGTTGCTGCAGTATATCTCCGAGTTCTGTACTCAGCTCTTTTGCCGCCAGTTGCTCTCGGCGTATCATACAATGCGTCCGTATGGCAGAGTGAGACACATTCATAACTAGAGTACAGAGGCCTGCCCACCGTACCGCCATAGATGGAGCCGCATCTGTGCAAAAGCCCATCATTCGATCCCATGGAATCTGTTTTTCGTCAATATAGCCACGCAGCACACTGAACATCCCCTGTGATGTTTCATGCTTGGGAATCATGAGACAGAACAATATGTCCTTGTGAATAGCATCCCCCGACATGTATAGCGAACAAAAGTCAATGCATGGGCATCTGGGCCCTCACAGCTAACATCCATTTGGAGAGCATAAGCTGGGGAGTTTTTTAGTTATTCAGTCAGAGCATAAATGCTTCATTTAACAGTGTTATCTGACAAAGGTATTGATGTGAGGTTCTGTGCTTCTGCCTCCCCACACTGTTTTCACTATATCAATTGCGGCCGGTTATATCAAAGTCTCAGCAATAGTGTGTGGTTTCATAGCGTAGCGGGCCTAGCCATTCACCGTGGGAATGATTCAAGTACAACAGTCAAGTGCGTCCTTTTCCCATGATCTAAGGACACTCTCGTTGAATTTTATCTTTTAGATTTGAATAATTTTCATTTAGATTTTTATGGTTAACCACATTACAATGATTTTGAGATACAAAGACGATATTATAATATATATACCGTACCAGTCAAAAGTTTGGACACACCTACTCATTTTTATTTTTTACTATTTTCTACATTGTAGAATAATAGTGAAGACATAAAAACTATGAAATAACACATATGGAATCATGTATTAACCAAAAAAGTGTTAAACAAATCAAAATATATTTTATATTTGAGATTCTTCAAATAGCCACCCTTTGCCTTTATGACAGCTTTGCACACTCTTGGCATTCTCTCAACCAGCTCCACCTGGAATGCTTTTCCAACAATCTTGATGGAGTTACCACATATGCTGAGCACTTGTTGGCTGCTTTTCCTTCACTCTGCCGTCTGACTCATCCCAAACCATCTCAATTAGGTTTAGGTCGGGGGATTGTGGAGGCCAGGTCATCTGATGCAACACTCCATCACTCTCCTTCTTGGTAAAATAGCTCTTACACAGCCTGGAGGTGTTTTGGGTCATTGTCCTGTTGAAAAACAAATGATAGTCCCACTAAGCCCAAACCAGATGGGATGGCGTATCGCTGCAGAATGCCATGCTGGTTAAGTGTGCCTTGAATTCTAAATAAATCACAGACAGTGTCACCAGCAAAGAACCCCCACACCATAACACTTTCTCCTCCATGCTTTACGGTGGGAACTACACATGCGGAGATAATCTGTTCACCCACACCGCGTCTCACAAAGACATGGCGGTTGGAACCAAAAATCTCAAATTTGGACTCCAGAGCAAAGGACACATTTCCACCAGTCTAATGTCCATTGCTCGTGTTTCTTGGCCCAAGCAGGACTCTTCTTCTTATTGGTGTCCTTTAGTAGTGGTTTCTTTGCAGCAACAGTTGATGTTGAGATGTGTCTGTGACTTGAACTCTGTGAAGCATTTATTTGGGCTGCAATTTCTGAGGCTGGTAACTCTAATGAACTTATCCTCTGCAGCAGAGGTAACTCTGGGTCTTCCATTCCTGTGGTGGTCCTCATGAGAGCCAGTTTCATCATAGCGCTTGATGGCTTTTGCGACTGCACTTGAAGAAACTTTCAATGTTCTTGAAATGTTCCATGTTGACTGACCTTCATGTCTTAAAGTAATGATGGACTGTCGTTTCTCTTTGCTTATTTGAGCTGTTCTTGCCATAATATGGACTTGGTATTTTACCAAATAGGGCTATCTTCTGTATACCACCCCTACCTTGTCAACACAACTGATTGGCTCAAACGCATTAAGAAGGAAAGAAATTCCACAAATTGCACACCTGTTAATTGAAATGCATTCCAGGTGACTACCTCATGAAGCTGGTTGAGATAATTCCATGAGTGTGCAAAGCTGTCATCAAGGCAAAGGGTGGCTATTTGAAGAATCTCAAATATAACATATATTTCGATTTGTTGAACACTTTTTTGGTTACTACATGATTCCAAATATCTTATTTCATAGTTTTGATGTCTTCACTATTATTCTACAATGTAAAAAATAGTAGAAATAAAGAAAAACCCTTGAATGAGTAGGTGTCTCCAAACTTTTGTCTGGTAGTGTGTATACACAGTGGGGGAAAAAAGTATTTAGTCAGCCACCAATTGTGCATGTTCACCCACTTAAAAAGATGAGAGAGGCCTGTAATTTTCATCATAGGTACACGTCAACTATGACAGACAAATTGAGGAAAAAAAATCCAGAAAATCACATTGTAGGATTTTTTATGAATTTATTTGCAAATTATGGTGGAAAATAAGTATTTGGTCACCTACAAACAAGCAAGATTTCTGGCTCTCACAGACCTGTAACTTCTTCTTTAAGAGGCTCCTCTGTCCTCCACTCGTTACCTGTATTAATGGCACCTATTTGAACTTGTTATCAGTATAAAAGACACCTGTCCACAACCTCAAACAGTCACACTCCAAACTCCACTATGGCCAAGACCAAAGAGCTGTCAAAGGACACCAGAAACAAAATTGTAGACCTGCACCAGGCTGGGAAGACTGAATATGCAATAGGTAAGCAGCTTGGTTTGAAGAAATCAACTGCGGGAGCAATTATTAGGAAATGGAAGACCTACAAGACCACTGATAATCTCCCTCGATCTGGGGCTCCACGCAAGATCTCACCCCGTGGGGTCAAAATGATCACAAGAACGGTGAGCAAAAATCTCAGAACCACACGGGGGACCTAGTGAATGACCTGCAGAGAGCTGGGACCAAAGTAACAAAGCCTACCATCAGTAACACACTACGCCGCCAGGGACTCAAATCCTGCAGTGCAAGACGTGTCCCCCTGCTTAAGCCAGTACATGTCCAGGCCCGTCTGAAGTTTGCTAGAGTGCATTTGGATGATCCAGAAGAGGATTGGGAGAATGTCATATGGTCAGATGAAACCAAAATATAACTTTTTGGTAAAAACTCAACTCGTCGTGTTTGGAGGACAAAGAATGCTGAGTTGCATCCAAAGAACACCATACCTACTGTGAAGCATGGGGGTGGAAACATCATGCTTTGGGGCTGTTTTTCTGCAAAGGGACCAGGACGACTGATCCGTAAAGGAAAGAATGAATGGGGCCATGTATCGTGAGATTTTGAGTGAAAACCTCCTTCCATCAGCAAGGGCATTGAAGATGAAACGTGGCTGGGTCTTTCAGCATGACAATGATCCCAAACACACCGCCCGGGCAACGAAGGAGTGGCTTCGTAAGAAGCATTTCAAGGTCCTGGAGTGGCCTTGCCAGTCTCCAGATCTCAACCCCATAGAAAATCTTTGGAGGGAGTTGAAAGTCCGTGTTGCCCAGCGACAGCCCCAAAACATCACTGCTCTAGAGGAGATCTGCATGGAGGAATGGGCCAAAATACCAGCAACAGTGTGTGAAAACCTTGTGAAGACTTACAGAAAACATTTGACCTGTGTCATTGCCAACAAAGGGTATATAACAAAGTATTGAGAAACTTTTGTTATTGACCAAATACTTATTTTCCACCATAATTTGCAAATAAATTCATTAAAAATCCTACAATGTGATTTTCTGGGAAAAAAATTCTCATTTTGTCTGTCATAGTTGACGTGTACCTATGATGAAAACTACAGGCCTCTCTCATCTTTTTAAGTGGGAGAACTTGCACAATTGGTGGCTGACTAAATACTTTTTTCCCCCACTGTATATATTGTTTTATATATAAACTCAGCAAAAAAAGAAACGTCCTCTCACTGTCAACTGTGTTTATTTTAAGCAAACTTAACATGTGTAAATATTTGTATGAACATAACAAGATTCAACAACTGAGATATAAACTGAACAAGTTCCACAGACGTGACTAACAGAAATGGAATAATGTGTCCCTGAACAAAGGGGGGGTCAAAATGAAAAGTAACAGTCAGTATCTGGTGTGGCCACCAGCTGCATTAAGTACTGCAGTGCATCTCCTCCTCATGGACTGCACCAGATTTGCCAGTTCTTGCTGTGAGATGTTACCCCACTCTTCCACCAAGGCACCTGCAAGTTCCCGGACATTTCTGGGGGGAATGGCCCTAGCCCTCACCCTCCGATCCAACAGGTCCCAGACGTGCTCAATGGGATAGAGATCCAGGCTCTTCGCTGGCCATGGTAGAACACTGACATTCCTGTCTTGTAGGAAATCACGCAGACCCTGGGCATCTTTATTTTGGTGTTTTTCAGAGTCAGTAGAAAGGATCTGTGGAATAATCTAACAAATCCGTTTGCTGTTTAATCATGTATTTCAAAACAGTGTCTGACGTCTTCAAAAGCTGTCTTGGCCCACTTCTCTACTCTATCTTTACTAATGATTTACCTTCAGTAATGAACAAAGCAAGAGTGATAATGTATGCTCTACAATGTATAGCGCAGCATCAGAATGTAATGAGCTAACAGATGTACTGAGTAGTGAACTAAGAATGGTGTCTGAGTGGGTTGATATGAACAAATTGCTGTTGAACATTTCTAAAACGATATGTATTGTATTTGGTTCAAGGTATATGCTTGCTGATGATCCCCAATTGAATTTGTTGATGAATAGAATGCTGAATTGTTCAGAGTATGTAACATCTAGCACTCTGAATCAGGTGATTTAATCCCTGGTCCTATCACACCTAGAGTACTGTCCAGTTATATGGTCATCTGCAGCAAAGAAAGATCTAAAAAAGCACCAAATCGATTAGATCTTCATTGCTCTATCTTTCTGAATATTATCCAAATGCATCAGAATCTCTCATGGCTTCAGGTTGAAAACAAGTTACTATCCAGTCTTCAGATTTTCTCTAGGAATGTTATATCTTTCAAAAAACCACAATATTTTCCAGACCAGTTAGTACATACTAGCAACACGCATAACCACCAAACCAGACAGGTCAATTCAGGGCATCTCAGACAACCCAAGCCAAGGACAAATCGCCTTAAATCTACCGTTTTATATAGAGCCATAGCTGAATGGAACTCTTTACCAATCCATATTTCTCAGGCAAAAAGTACATCCACCTTCAAGAAATGTTTTTAAAAACATCTAATGCGATAGACCATATGACTGGACAGGAAACAGGAAGCATCAACTGAATGTTAAATGTGTTACCTCTCAGATGTTTTAATTGTCTGTATTGTCTACTTGTTAAATGTTTTTAAAGTCTTAATATGTAATTGTTTGTAATGTCTTATTCATTGGTGTTGGACCCCAGGAAGATTAGCTAACATTACGGCGTTAGCTAATGGGGATCCTAATAAACAATTCACAAATTCAAACACACTCAAAAACCAATCAGGTTGCAAACCACCATGTCATTCAGGTTGGCTTGGTGCAATCAATAACAGATAATGAATTAAAATACTCCTGAATAATTGCCTGGGGAAATGAATCTTCCTCCTATTCCTCTATTCCAACAGCAACACTGTGAGTGGCATTACCTGTGAAATACATTATTTGTTGCATAATTGAATTATAATCCAAGGGATAGTCAATGGTTAGATAGTATCACACAGCTATACCATCTGGAAAAAAGAAAATCAAAAAATGAACCGAGGCCATGTTCCTATTCAAAGATTTTTATGAGTGTATTCCATTGGCTCAGTGGCTCTATACCTGTTGATGTGAAACGAAGCCTTGGTATCTTTGCTACATCATAAACATGTGGTGACTGTACCATGAAGAGTTACATCGGAGCCCTTTTGGAAGGCCACTCTAACGCTTTCCAAGTGACCCAGTCTCACATAATTATCAATGACTAATGGATCTCATAATAGCCGGATATAAACCTGGTTCAGCTTCTCCCCTTGACGCCATTGTTACCTTGGCATTATTGTTACCTTGGCCTTTGACGCCTTTTTTTCTCCATTTGAATTGGCAGATGATTAATGCCTCTGGCCTGCCTCCTCCAAGTGCCCCCTGCCAGTGTTCCTTCCTACAGTTTCCGTCCCCAATAAGTGATCATTGTGTAACGAGCAGCGACTGCCTACCGGTGACCTCCATTCTGTGTCAAGCCATATGGACAGTAGAGTGTCGAATGAGTTCCGGTCAACCTCCATTCTGTGTCATGCAAAATTCTGTGTCATGCCTCCGATCGCCTTCCGTAAGTGGCCATTGTAAAGAGTGTCAACTGTGTTTCCCGCCAACCTCCATTCTGTGAGGGTCCTCTTTTGAGAGCCAATAACAACGTGTTGACACCATTCCAGACACCTCCATTATAGGTCAAGCCTGTAGACCTCTGTCTGTTCTCCATAGGGGTCCGATTATAACCGGTGTCGTCTGCGCTCCGCAAACTTCCATTGTGTGCCAAGCCTGTAAGACCCCTAATCATCTGTTAAATACCGCGGGGCTTTAGCCAATAGAAGGTAATTGGCACTTTGAATACAGAACCTACACTCAAACAACTTCTCTCAGAAAACAACAACAGAACCAAAGCTAAGGCTGACCAGGAAGAGTGTATACATTGTGGGACTTCCGTTACACATCTTACAAGCTCTGGATCAGAATGGAGGTTTGGCTGCCTTGTTGCTGATGATGATTGGAACAAAAAGGATATCAGCTAAAGTCATTAGGTCTCCTTGACTGAGGAACTATTGGTTATAGAGATGATGACCGCAAAGGACCAGTGCAATGCAGAAAGGGTGTTCAAGAGATGGTCTCAATTCTCAAAATGATGTCTTCCTTTAAGTTCAAATGTGTGTATTGAGTGGAGTGTCCTTCATCTTTTGAAAAGACTGAGTCGTGTTCCCTGTCAAGTGAAAATCCCTTCCCTGCACCACTGTTGTACCTGGCTGTCATCGTGACCATGGGCTCTATAATATCTAGAGAGTGTTGTGCAACAGGAGGTCCATGTCTCCTCTTTGTGAAGAGAGAACACTGATGACAGCGGAGGGCAATCATCACTTACATGCCTGACACACACACACACACACACACACACACGGACGCGCACACACACACACACACACACGGACGCGCACACACACACACACCTCTGTTCTTACCCTTCCACCCTAGGCTACTGATGGAGCTGTGAGATGGTCTCTTTAATTTCTTATGATTATGTCATTACTGCCCTTACTGTGCTTGTTCCCTTGGAAACAGATTACCCCTTCTTTGCATGAGGGTGCCCCGCCCTCTCTCCCCTTGGCTTGGTCTTTTCAAGGCAGTAGACACTGGCTGTACAGGACAGAGCCTTCCAAACAGGGCAATGTTTTGAACTGTACTCAACTAGCAATAATGTGGTATATGCTGTTAACTTATAAAGAAACTCAAACAACCGTGTTTCAACAGCACTTGTAGTGTTTGTGTGTGTGTACAGTATGCACGTGGGTAGTCCAAATGTGCACTTCACATTTCCAAATCATAAAACTCATGTCACATACAGTGTCAATGTTTATGATCACTATGTTTGATGTACAGTTACAAGATGACATGGCGTCATACCTTGGGTTGTTCTGAACAGAATGAGCCTATGTTTGTTTATTGTGAAGAAACTTTGCCACGGCACACACACCTGAATGAACTCATGACACCAAAATTACGATCAGTTTCTCTTAATTGCCTTGTGAACACTGTAATATCATATTTTATAACTTAGCTAGTCATGTTGGCAATAGAACAAGCTTTCAAATCACGCTCACCTGATCCAGATTGCAATTTATAATGGAACGTTTTTGGATTGCATAAACAACAACAGTAATTGTGTGATGGCGAGGATGCAGAGTTGTGTTCCAAACAAAACAACTTAGTGTGCTTGCTCTAGTTCTTCAACGGCACAGCTAGGAGAGCTCAAAAAAGTACCTTCAAGTTGATGACTCTTCTTTGAAATTGCTTAAAACTGTGCACACTTAATTTGTTGGTCTTATGTTGCACCTACCCCATATTTTCCAGGAATAGTCTTATCATGTTGCTGAATGTATCCAGAATATTTTCTGATTTCGTTATCAACAAATGCGGCGAAAAGTACAGTAAATGTAAAATGCACATACAATCAACAGTGTAATGTTTGGATTCAGTCTTGTGTCAGGTGAACTGTTGTGTACTCACCTTGATCTAATAATGTTTCCCGTTATCTCCCAACTGTTCCCTTTCAATTGCTACCATGGTTATGCATATGCTTTTCATATTACTTCTGTAAGAAACATTTCAATTTAGCCCTATCCATATAGGCCAATTCCCACAAGTGTAAAGGGTTAACTGTCTGTTATGTGTGTGGTCCAATTACAGAACAGAAATGAACCCTACGGTGACACAGCTGTGGATGTGAGTGTGTCCGTTTGTCTCTCTTGTCTTTCTTGGCCCAGATCACCCAAGTGTGACTAAACCTCTACTCAAGCCTCCTAAAGCCTCCCTTGGAATCAGATTAAACTCATTTCCTCCCTCTCTTCTCTACTCACCACCCTGCACTGAGGAATTCCCCTGAGCAGAAGACTTACAAGCCTCCGATAAGGGGAATTACATTTAGAGGAAAAATTGAGTAGTTCCTTCCTCCATTTCCCTCATGAAACCTCTGCTAGCCCCGGCTGAGACTCCAGTGAATTTAAGCTAAGCTGCTCTGAGATGAATCACAGTTTCCACCCTACTAACCTCCACCAGGGCCATGTTCAGTAGGCACAAAACAGAAGAAAACGGTATGAAACGGAGTGAAACGTTGAGTTACTATCTGAACTAGTCCAATAAGAGACCTTTATAAACATAATGCAACTGTTTGCCATAATGAACACGACCCAGATTTTGCAGTACAGTGGGTGGAGACGTAGAGCATCATACAGTATAGGAAGCTAGTTGGTAAACACTGAGCTGGAATTAGGAGCCCTTACTGTACATCTGAATGAGTAATGACATGACATAAACCTGACATGGCAAATCTAAATCCATTCAAAGTGGGTGCAAACAGAGCATCATACAGTAAGCTAGCTGGTTAACACTGCAGGAACCCTTACGTCTCTGAATGAGTAATGACATGACATCATAAACCTGACATAACAAGTCTGAACCCCATTCATGGCTTTCACACTGAATGACATGACACATGTAAACACATTCACATCAGTCAGTGCTTGATCACATAAAGAATATTATAGTCAAGCCCACTCTAACACATCACGACAATGGAGTTATATAGTATGCCATAACCAGGCGTAACCTGCCATGAATGGTTATGACTGCTGGCCATGTTATATGATGCATAGTTAAGGGTAAGCAGCAGTAGTGTTGGGTTGTAAAAGTCACTGAAACTATGCTATGCTCTGACAGACCTAATATTTCAGCTTTATGACCCAAACGCCAGAGGGTTTTATAGCATATGAAGATAGAGGGCTTTATTGTTTTATTGTAATTACCTATCAAACAAGCTACTGAGAAATCTATTTTGGGGAGATTTCTGATTAAATACAGTTGAAGTCGGAAGTTTACATACACCTTAGCCAAATACATTTAAACTCAGTTTTTCACAATTCCTGACATTTAAACCTAGTAAAAATTCCCTGTTTTAGGTCAGTTAGGATCACCACTTTATTTTAAGAATGTGAAATATCAGAATAATAGTAGAGTGATTTCTTTCAGCTTTTATTTCTTTCATCACATTCCCAGTGGGTCAGAAGTTTACATACACTCAATTAGTATTTGGTAACATTGCCTTTAAATTGTTTAACTTGGGTCAAACATTTCGGTAGCCTTCCACAAGCTTCCCACAATAAGTTGGGTGAATTTTGGCCAATTCCTCCTGACAGAGCTGGTGTAACTGAGTCAGGTTTGTAGGCCTCCTTGCTCGCACACACTTTTTCAGTTCTGCCCACAAATGTTCTATAGGATTGAGGTCAGGGCTTTGTGATGGCCACTCCAATACCTTGACTTTGTTGTCCTTAAGCCATTTTGCCACAACTTTGGAAATATGCTTGGGATCATTGTCCATTTGAAAGACCCATTTGCGACCAAGCTTTAACTTCCTGACTGATGTCTTGAGATGTTGCTTCAATATATCCACATAATTTTCCTTCCTCATGATGCCATCTATTTTGTGAAGTGCACCAGTCCCTCCTGCAGCAAAGCACCCCCTCAGCATGATGCTGCCACCCCCGTGCTTCATGGTTGGGATGGTGTTCTTCTGCTTGCAAGCACCCCCTTTTTCCTCCAAACATAACGATGGTCATTATGGCCAAACAGTTCTATTTTTGTTTCATCAGACCAGAGGACATTTCTCCAAAAAGTACAATCTTTGTCCCCATGTGCAGTTGCAAACCGTAGTCTGGCTTTTTTATGGCGGTTTTGGAGCAGTGGCTTCTTCCTTGCTGAACGGCCTTTCAGGTTATGTCGATATAGGACTCGTTTTACTGTGGATATAGATACTTTTGTACCTGTTTCCTCCAGCATCTTCACAAGGTCCTTTGCTGTTGTTCTGGGATTGATTTGCACTTTACGCACCAAAGTACGTTCATCTCTAGGAGACAGAACGCGTCTCCTTCCTGAGCGGTATGACGGCTGCGTGGTCCCATGGTGTTTATACTTGCGTACTATTGTTTGTACAGATGAACATGGTACCTTCAGGCGTTTGGAAATTGCTCCCAAGGATGTCTACAATTTTTGGTCTTGGCTGATTTCTTTTGATTTTCCCATGATGTCAAGCAAAGAGGCACTGAGTTTGAAGGTAGGCCTTGAAATACATCCACAGATACACTTCCAATTGACTCAAATTATGTCAATTAGCCTATCAGAAGCTTCTAAAAGCCATGACATCATTTTCTGGAATTTTCCAAGCTGTTTAAAGGCACAGTCAACTTAGTGTATGTAAACTTCTGACCCACTGGAATTGTGATACAGTGAATTACAGTGGGGAAAAAAAGTATTTAGTCAGCCACCAATTGTGCAAGTTCTCCCACTTAAAAAGATGAGAGAGGCCTGTACTTTTCATCATAGGTACACGTCAACTATGACAGACAAAATGAGGGGAAAAATCCAGAAAATCACATTGTAGGATTTTTAATGAATTTATTTGCAAATTATGGTGGAAAATAAGTATTTGGTCAATAACAAAAGTTTCTCAATACTTTGTTATATACCCTTTGTTGGCAATGACACAGGTCAAACGTTTTCTGTAAGTCTTCACAAGGTTTTCACACACTGTTGCTGGTATTTTGGCCCATTCCTCCATGCAGATCTCCTCTAGAGCAGTGATGTTTTGGGGCTGTCGCTGGGCAACACAGACTTTCAACTCCCTCTAAAGATTGTCTATGGGGTTGAGATCTGGAGACTGGCTAGGCCACTCCAGGACCTTGAAATGCTTCTTACGAAGCCACTCCTTCGTTGCCCGGGCGGTGTGTTTGGGATCATTGTCATGCTGAAAGACCCAGCCACATTTCATATTCAATGCCCTTGCTGATGGAAGGAGGTTTTCACTCTAAATCTCACGATACATGGCCCCATTCATTCTTTCTTTTACACAGATCAGTCGTCCTGGTCCCTTTGCAGAAAAACAGCCCCAAAGCATGATGTTTCCACCCCCATGCTTCACAGTAGGTATGGTGTTCTTTGGATGCAACTCAGCATTCTTTGTCCTCCAAACACAACGAGTTGAGTTTTTACCAAAAAGTTCTATTTTGGTTTCATCTGACCATATGACATTCTCCCAATCCTCTTCTGGATCATCCAAATGCACTCTAGCAAACTTCAGACGGGCCTGGACATGTACTGGCTTAAGCAGGGGGACACGTCTGGCACTGCAGGATTTGAGTCCCTGGCGGCGTAGTGTGTTACTGATGGTAGGCTTTGTTACTTTGGTCCCAGCTCTCTGCAGGTCATTCACTAGGTCCCCCCGTGTGGTTCTGGGATTTTTGCTCACCGTTCTTGTGATCATTTTGACCCCACGGGGTGAGATCTTGCGTGGAGCCCCAGATCGAGGGAGATTATCAGTAGTCTTGTATGTCTTCCATTTCCTAATAATTGCTCCCACAGTTGATTTCTTCAAACCAAGCTGCTTACCTATTGAAGATTCAGTCTTCCCAGCCTGGTGCAGGTCTACAATTTTGTTTCTGGAGTCCTTTGACAGCTCTTTGGTCTTGGCCATAGTGGAGTTTGGAGTGTGACTGTTTGAGGTTGTGGACAGGTGTCTTTTATACTGATAACAAGTTCAAACAGGTGCCATTAATACAGGTAACGAGTGGAGGACAGAGGAGCCTCTTAAAGAAGAAGTTACAGGTCTGTGAGAGCCAGAAATCTTGCTTGTTTGTAGGTGACCAAATACTTATTTTCCACCATAATTTGCAAATAAATTCATTAAAAATCCTACAATGTGATTTCCTGGAAAAAAAATTCTCAATTTGTCTGTCATAGTTGACGTGTACCTACGATGAAAATTACAGGCCTCTCTCATCTTTTTAAGTGGGAGAACTTGCACAATTGGTGGCTGACTAAATACTTTTTTTCCCCACTGTATATGTGAAATTATCTGTCTGTAAACAATTGTTGGAAAAATTACATGAGTCATGCACAAAGTAGATGTCCTAACCGACTTGCCAAAACTATAGTTTGATAACATGAAATTTGTGGAGTGGTTGAAAAACAAGTTTTAATGACTCCAACCTAAGTGTATGTAGACTTCCGACTTCAACTGTACCTATTGTGGTCCATAAAGGGGGGTAGTATGTAATTATATTGATTTATTATGTTGGAATGTAAGACTAAATAAACTAAATGACTAAAATGTAAATGTACTGGAAATTCATGACTTCATGCCACTGTAAATTATAGGTTTTCAATAAGAAGCTGAACATACAGAGTGATGTGCATTATGAGTGTTGATGCAGAAAATAGTTACAGGGCGACTGTGTATCTATCCAACATTAATCATTGTTACAACCTTGATCGAGAATTAAAGGCCAAGTGCAGGCAAAAACGTGATTTTCCTGTGTTTTATATATTATATATAAACTCAGCAAAAAAAAGAAACGTCCCTTTTTCAGGACCCTGTCTTTCAAAGATAATTCGTAAAGATCCAAATAACTTCACAGATCTTCATTGTAAAGGGTTTAAACACTGTTTCCCATGCTTGTTCAATGAACCATAAACAATTAATGAACATGCACCTGTGGAACGGTCGTTAAGAAGCTAACAGCTTACAGACTGTAGGCAATTAAGGTCACAGTTATGAAAACTTAGGACACTAAAGAGGCCTTTCCTACTGACTCTGAAAAACACCAAAAGAAAGATGCCCAGGGTCCCTGCTCATCTGCGTGAACGTGCCTTAGGCATGCTGCAAGGAGGCATGAGGACTACAGATATGGCCAGGGCAATAGATTGCAATATCCGTACTGTGAGACGCCTAAGACAGTGCTACAGGGAGACAGGACGGACAGCTGATCGTCCTCGCAGTGGCAGACCACGTGTAACAACACCTGCACAGGATCGGTACATCCGAACATCACACCTGTGGGACAGGTACAAGATGGCAACAACAACTGCCCGAGTTACACCAGGAATGCACAATCCCTCCATCAGTGTTCAGACTGTCTGCAATAGGCTGAGAGAGGCTGGACTGAAGGCTTGTAGGCCTGTTGTAAGGCAGGTCCTCACCAGACATCACCGGCAACAACGTCGCCTATGGGCACAAACCCACCGTTGCTGGACCAGACAGGACTGGCAAAAAGTGCTCTTCACTAACGTGTCGCTGTTTTGTCTCACCAGGGGTGATGGTCAGATTCGCGTTTATCGTCGAAGGAATGAGCGTTACACCGAGGCCTGTACTCTGGAGCGGGATCGATTTGGAGGTGGAGGGTCCGTCATGGTCTGGGGCGGTGTGTCACAGCATCATCGGACTGAGCATGTTGTCATTGCAGGCAATCTCAGCGCTGTGCGTTACAGGGAAGACATCCTCCTCCCTCATGTAGTACCCTTCCTGCAGGCTCATCCTGGCATGACAATGCCACCAGCCATACTGCTTGTTCTGTGCGTGATTTCCTACAAGACAGGAATGTCAGTGTTCTGCCATGGCCAGCGAAGAGGCCTTATCTCAATCCCATTGAGCACGTCTGGGACCTGTTGGATCGGAGGGTGAGGGCTAGGGCCATTCCCCCCAGAAATGTCCGGGAACTTGCAGGTGCCTTGGTGGAAGAGTGGGGTAACATCTCACAGCAAGAACTGGCAAATCTGGTGCAGTCCATGAGGAGGAGATGCACTGCAGTACTTAATGCAGCTGGTGGCCACACCCCCCTTTGTTCAGGGACACATTGTTCCATTCCTGTTAGTCACATGTCTGTGGAACTTGTTCAGTTTATGTCTCAGTTGTGGAATCTTGTTATGTTCATACAAATATTTACACGTTAAGTTTGCTGAAAATAAACGCAGTTTACAGTGAGAGGACGTTTCTTTTTTTGCTCGGTTTATTTCCACACTGAGGTTGGAATAATACTGTGAAATTGTGAAAATTATGATAATGCCCTTCTAGTGTAAGAGCTGTTTGAAAAACAACAGCTGAAAATGTATTTTTGACTATTTGAAAACAATCACAGTAAGGTATTTAATGTTACCCAGAAATTATTTGATATAGAGATAGAAAACGGCTGCATTGGACCATTAAGTATGATCTGAAGGCACCGATCACACAGATTTATGTGGATAATAGACATTTATTAATTAATCTATACTATTAAAAACACTGAGATGGCCAAGCCAAATCTATAACCTATTGCTTCTTCTCCACATCAGTCCATTTTTATTTCCCATTAAAATATACATATTTGAGTTAGCCAGGCGTGAGTTGGAATAAATCACACAACACAATAATGTCTGAATTCATTCATTTCTCCAGTTTTATACATCCTCCACAACGTTACTTAACGTGATGGATGGTTCCTCCTTCTGTCATCCACTCAGGCCATGGTTTATATTATATCAGAGAGGAGCAGATTTAGGGAAGTATTGTCACCCCTTCCACTTATGGATCTGTGGGTTTATGATATTATTATAACCTGACCGCTGACAACTTTCATCATCATCATCATCATCATCATTATTATTATTCCCATCATTATTATCATCACTTTCATCATCATCATTATTATTATTATTCCCATCATCATCATCATCATCATCATCATTATTCCCATCATTATTATCATCACTTTCATCATCATCATTATTATTATCACCATCATCATTTGTATCGTCATCATTATCATTGCTATGGTGATCATAATTGTCGTCATCATTGTCTTAACGGTCGTGGTTTCGCCATATTGCAATGCTATTTATTACAGATTATAGGCACTTGAGGCCATAATTTGGATCTCTTAGAATTACTTTATGATTTGAAGAACGATTATTAGGTCCCATTTAGCTGAGTACTCTGCATTATTGTGCCTAGTGTTTCAGCGTTTTGGTAGTTTCCTTATTTATGGCCTCTAGGGTTGGTTTATGATGATGGAGCATTCTACCAATGTCACTTCCCTCCTATCTCCTGTCTCCTCCACCCACCCTTTGACTATCCATGTCTGGGTCGAGGTTGATTCACTGCCACATCGATTGGAGGTTGTCTCCAGACTCCCTCTCTCCCTGGTGTGGTGACTGACTGTCCTACTCCCCTACCCTTGACTTCTCCTCAGTCTCTTTTGGTGTGACATGCAAGACCTGACACAGTTGGGTTAGAGGCATGGCGCTCTGCTCTTAAACACTTCTCCTGTTCGCCTCTCAAGAGCACTTCACACTATAACCGAGAGACACTGAGACACACAGAAGTGACTATAAGGCCTTCAGCTAGAGTTCAGTAGACTTGTATTTAGAGGTTCACCTCACCATTAGAACCAGCACTTTTGTGCAACTTAAAGGGTGGCTATTGTAAATTAATATAGTTATTGCAATTACGCTTGCTAAAGTCAAGCTCACCCACTGTTCTAATTAAAAGTACATAGACAAAAAAAAACATGCTGCCTTGTGTCGCCAGTTTTCAACAAACCCATCTTTTCATGGTTCTCATACACGGCTAACTGTTCTAAACAGTTCATGATCCTTTTAACGAGTTTCACAGTCATCACACTATTCTTTAGCAAAAGACGGTAAGTGTGTGCCTGTGGTTGCTTTGCTCTAAAAGAAACAGTGGAGTGACTAAGCCGAAGTGACGTTGAACAGCCTGTTGTGAGAGCCAGCAATGGGATGCCTTGCTTGCCAAAGGTCGATGCTAAAACCCTCGCCCCCGCAATCGTTTTATTCTTACACATACTTCACAATCAAGTCAATGCGCTGATGTCTACATACCTCGATCACTTATTCCAGATCCCGAACACATTTCCATTCCCGACTCCATCTCAATTCTCATTCCACAGCACTGAATGACAGAAACGAATGTCTTTGAATTGCAGCCATTCGCCATAACATTAGCATGGGCATGGTTTGATTGGATTCAGGGTCGAAGGCAGGGAAAGAGACATTATCATTAAGTTAAAAAGTCAGGTAGAGAAAGAATCCCGTGTTCTGCTGCTGGAGGATTATTTGAAGATGTAATAAGTATTTCTTGTAAAATCCACATTAGATTGTGGCCCCTCCATAATTCATGGTGCCCTCAGAGTGAAATACGGAGATCACAGTGAGACCCTTCATTAAAAGTCAAATTTACATTTTCTCTCTCTACTGCTCTAATGCCGTTTTCACCGGCTCACTTACTTCTCCTTCTCCCTGAGAAAGCAAATCCTTATGAAACCTCACCAAGTATTACAAAGTCTTGCTATCTTCTTGAGTCCGTTATTTCTGATCCAGATACAGCCTAGAAGTGATCAGTCTACTGTTGTTAAAGGGATAGTTCACCCAAAATACAAAAAATACATATTGGATTCCTAACCCGGTAAGCAGTCTATGGACAAGGTTTGACAGCAATCCACACTTTGGTTTAGTTTCCCTGGCACTGTTTCCAAATGCTCACTTTGTGGCACAAATCCCATTCAAGTCACAGTACAGATATAAGCATTTTTCGCACATCATGTTCAAATCATCTATAAGTGACTTTGTTGATCTTCACAACCATGCTTTGGACATATTGCGCAAAACATGCTAATACCGGTACCAGGACTTGGATGGGATTTGTGCCACAAATGCTAAAACGTTAGCATTTGGAAACAGTGCCAGGACTTGGATGGGATTTTTGACACAAATGCTAAAATGTTAGCATTTGGAAACAGTGCCAGGGAAATAAACCCAAAGCATGGATTGCTGCATACCTTGTCCATATACTGCTTACAGGGTAAGGAAACTAATGTATAATTTTGTCATTTGGGTGAACTATCCCTTTAACTGTACTTCTTGTTCGGATCCAAGTGTAGTCCTGCAAATCCACCACTTTGTCCACATTGCTCCTGATCCAGGAACTGTGTAGTCATTCACAGCCATTGAGATTTTCACTGATCCAAGTACAGCCATTGCATGCTCCGCTCAGCCAATCTCACAGAACCGTGAAACCCTGATTTAATAAGGTCATGCAATTAGCTTTTAATCATCACTCAATACAGTCCCCCTGTATTTACAAGTCTACAAAATGGATCACATTAACCTATGGCAACAGTGCAGTTGCATTAAGGCTTGTCTGTTTTTTAGGCCCCTAATGAGACCTAAGTGCTCCTTTCGGCCTGTAGGAGAACAGTGGGTCTAGTTTCACCGGGAGATAGCCCCTCTATTGAGGACACAAGGGCCTGTATCCATGGAGACACAGCCGTAACCTCTTCCATCTTCAGCCTTCTGCCCTTTGACCTCTCTCTTTCAACCACTTGCGAGGAAAGGGGCCCCTTCCAGAAACTCTCATAAAGAAACAATCACTTCAGGGCAGGTTATAGGTTTGGTCATGTGCTTTTTTGCCATCTTAGCTGAACAGCAATGTTTCCTATTGTTTGGAATGAACCAATTTCTTCTGGAGCAGCAGGTTCCACTAAAGTGGTCCTAAAAATACATCAAATAAAGGCACTTGTCAGAGCAGTTTGGGAGTACCGAAACATAATAGACGTCGCCTGAACTGCTGCGATACCTTAGCCTGACTGATGTGTCTCATTACTGTGGACGTTTCTAATGCCGCAGAGAGACCCTAGTTCACCTCTTCCTCCGCATCTATCAGAGATGATAGAATGCTGTATATCTCTGACTGCTGGGGCCTGACAGTGTACTCATCCTTCCCTGCAAGGAAAATTGACTGTCTTCCTTCTCGGCCTCACAGCAAGCTGTGCCACGCAAATGAAAATGGTCTATCTACTGTATATCATTATGTGACGTGATTCAGAAACCAAATAATTGTGAATAGGGGATAGAATTGGAGCGATCATTTTATTGTACGTTGGTTTGTAGTGACCATACTCACTGTTTACTCGCTTATAACACTCTGTGGCGTTCCGTAATGATCTATCAGGGGGTAAATGGATGCTTCAGACCATTTGCCGGCTATACTGCAGACTTAGGGCAGTTAGTTATTAATCATTTGGGTTTACGGCGTGACGGCTTTCATGTGGGTGGCAGTGGTAATATGAGTTATGGGTTGTGGTCTCGCAGGGGTATTGACTGGTCTGGACAGGCCAGTATCTCAGGGGTGGGAGGTGGTGAGATGGGACGAGGCGGGAGTTGTTGATATTGATTTGGCCATCATTAATGTTGATGTGAATATGAGATATTGGCCTTGATGCTTACTTTGTTTCAGCCAGATCAGATTCCTGAATGAATGTAGGCCCAGCCGATACTCCGCTAGGCTGGTTTTGTTGGAAAGCTAAAATAAGCCTATCTTTGAGTGGGCACATTGCACCCTTCTACTTAGAAGTTGGTGAAAGTTGCTACTACAGAAACTGTGATGATGGTGTAAAAAACCTCTTTAGTACATTGTTACCCACCCACCCACCCACCCACCCTCTCACTATTTGCTACTATAATGTAGCCTACACGTTGATTTTGAGTAATTGGGTTATGAAAAGGTCAAAGGGGTAACAATTACCAGTGGTAGCTGTTAACTGCGGTGCATCTCTGAACATCAATGCTATTGACAGTGACGTCATTTAGTATAGTGTTAACAACACAGAGGGCAATTGAGTTTGGCTCGGCGTGTGAGAGCCGGTGATATAGAGATATTTAGAGATATATATATATATATATACTGAACAAAAGTATAAACGCAACATGCAACAATTTCAACGATTTTACTGAGTTACAGTTAATCTGTAGCTCAGCTGGTAGAGCACGGCGCTTGTAACGCCAAGGTAGTGGGTTCGATCCCCGGGACCACCCATACACAAAAATGTATGCACGCATGACTGTAAGTCGCTTTGGATAAAAGCGTCTGCTAAATGGCATATTATTATTATTATTATATAAGGAAATAATTTCACATGACTGGCCAGAGGCGCAGCCATGGGTGGGCCTGTGAGGGCATAGGCCCACCCACTGGGGAGCCAGACTCAGCCAATCAGAATTAGTTTTTCCCAACAAAAGGGATTTATTACAGACAGACATACTCCTCAGTTTCATCAGCTGTCCGGGCGGCTGGTCTCAGACGATCCCACAGGTGAAGAAGCCGGATGTGGAGGTCCAGGGCTGGCGTGGTTACACGTGATCTGTGGTTGTGAGGCCGGTTGGACGTACTACCAAATTCTCTAAAATGACGTTGGAGGTGGCTTATGGTAGAGAAATTAACATTAGATTCTCTGGCAACAGCTTTGGTGTACATTCCTGCAGTCAGCATGCCAATTACATGCTCCCTCAAAACTTGAGACATCTTTGGTGTTGTGTTGTGTGATAAAACTGCACATTTTAGAGTGGCCTTTTATTGTCCCCTGTGTAATGATCATGCTGTTTAATCAGTTTCTTAATATGCCACACGCCAGGTGGATGGATTATCTTGGCAAAGGAGACATGCTCACTAACAGGGATGTAAACAAATTTGTGTACAAAATTTGAGAGAAATAAGCGTTTTGTACAAATGGAAAATGTCTGGGATCTTTTATTTCAGCTCATGAAACATGGGACCAACACTTTACATGTTGCGTTTATATTTTTGTTCAGTATACTATAGTTCGGAGAGAAGGAAAGAGATAGACGGAGACAAAAGGTGTAGCTACAATTCTGAGAGCTCTATAGGCACAGACAGCAACCTGTAGTCATGCTAAAAGACAGAGCCATCAGAGACTATCTATTATTCAAGCAGCCAATACACTCAGCTCCACCACCACTATTATCCCCCAGTGTCTGAGCTCAGCTCTGTTTCCAATGTGGTGCTAGTGTAGCCACACACTGGGTGTACTCAATGAGGCTGTGAGAATGCAGAGCTCTGTGTCGTGCCGTTGTGTGTGTTTGTGTGCGCCCGTAAGGCCTACGAGACAGTGAAGAGTTAGCGATACAGTACAGTACTTTGGCTGCCGTAGGCTGTACAAGCCATCTGGAGAGATGATTAGCCAGACATCGTTTTTTCCCCCTCTGCTCTTAGTGGTGTCTGGTGGATGTCTTGCAAGACTTCAGGCTAATTTAGATCTGCCAAAGCTATGATACAGTAAAACAAATCAAGTTGACTCACTCTCTCTTCATCTCTCTCTCTCTCTCCCTCTGCAGTTTGCTGTTTCGTGGTCCACAAGAGGTGCCATGAGTTTGTCACGTTCTCCTGCCCCGGGGCGGATAAGGGTCCCGACACAGACGTAAGTAGTCGTACCCCACCCTCTACCCCTCTACCGCTCATGTTCTCACAGCCTCTCCACTCTTAGGGTCTCTAAGCTTCTGTCACTGTACCCCTGCCAAAAGGCACCCCTAGTGAAAGGGGGCACCGCCAAGGCACATCTCTTCTAAGACTGCATCCCAATTGGCACCCTATTACCATATAGTGTATAGCTATATTGGTATAGGGTGCCATTAGGGACGCAGGCTAAGTATATGGTTACTCTCAAAGTGACAGCCTTGCAGGACAGACCATACGTCCTTGTCTCGATGACCAGGGCTGAGCATTAAGGAAGAAGAATGAGTCTGCTCCTTGTCTGACAGGGGATCATTGTATGTGGAGGCCCAGAGCTGTAGTATCATACATCACCTTGCTCTGTGTATTGGGAGGCCAGTCAGGCTAGTCTTTTTGGCTTGAAGTTGTAGGAATTTAATTTCTGCAGAGTTCTTTGGTTTGGTATCATAAAGGAGTTGGCTCTGTACTCTACTTTCAAACACATTACAACAACTTTCCATTTGAAACGGTGCATTTTGAAAACAAAAATGACCACCTGGTCCCTCTCTGTTTTAGTGCGTTTTTTTCTCAATTTGAGGCCTAATGAATGCAACCGGTCACTTCTAGTTCAGTGACTTTGGACACGTCTGCTTTAATCTCTCACTCTCGCAGGAGGTCGGATAATGAACAGTGTGTCCAGGACAGGGCTCTCTGGATGAATCATACCAGCTGATGGCCAGCTTACCTCGTTTTACCTCAGTATGCCTCATTTTACCTCATTTTATCTTCTGAAGGGTCACTTTGTCCCAGTCCGTATGTCACTCGAGGACACTTCCAGGTCCACTCCAAAGCAGGAGGCACAAAAGTTGTTTACAATCACTATCAGCCACTCAGAAGTCTGCAGTCATTCACTCGCTGTTACGAGCTGGGACATGGGGAGATCCCCCATGATTAAGACCTTTTGACATGCCCCAGTAGTCTAACTAAATGACAACCCACACCAGCGTCATATTACATTTCACTTTCAGCATCTGTGTTTAATTATTTAGTGCATAAATCTCTGCTGAATAAATCGTCCTTGGATCTCCATAGCAATGGATGAAGAGTGACTCCTAGTACTTTCCTCTGTGGGAGTGTGTCCTCCCAGCACATTAGGTGTGAAGATACATTAGCCTGGCCTAGAAGCACAGCACTCTCTGGCTGCATCCCAAAACAAACCCTATTCCCTATATAGTGCACTAGTTTTGACCAGAGACCTGGTTCAAAGTAGTGCACTATATAGGGAATATGATGCCATTTGGGACAACTTCTTTCTCCCTCTCATGGCGCTCTCAGCGTGGCCCTGTAACTGGAGATATGTCAGTGTGCCATTCAAGCTCCTCCACCGGCCGCTGACTTTAATAGAACGCCCTGCGGATGACACACAAGCTCTAAAGGAAATAGAATGTGCTAAGGCACATGTGTCAAACTCATTCCACGGAGGGCCGAGTGTCTGCAGGTTTTCTCTCCTCCGTTGTACTTGATTGATGAATTAAGGTCACTAATTAGTAAGGAACTCCCCTCACTTGGTTGTATAGGTCTTAATTGAAAGGAAAAACCAAAAACTAGCAGACACTAGGCCAGTGTTTCCCAAACTCGGTCCTCAGGACCCCAAGAGGTGCATGTTTTGGGTTTTGCCCTAACACAGCTGATTCAAATCTGTGGAGTGCTAGGACCAAAACCAAAACGTGCATCTTTGGGGTCCAGAGGACTGAGTTTGGGAAACCCTGCACTAGGCCCTCCATGGAATGAGTTTGACACCCCTGTACTAAGGGATTCTCTTCGCTAGGGGGGCTTAGAGGGGTTATCACGAGAAGGGTAACTCCCCATTTTGTCAGCATTACAAATATATGTTCATGTCAATTATAGTAATCCACTTTATGGATTTATTAGCATAGAAGTTGTCACTAGGCACAGATCTAGGACTAGCTTACCAACCCCCAAACGTAAACTTGTGAAGAACGTAGACTGACCGTAGATCTAGGGTAACTGCATCCTATCAGATATGTTATTAGCAAATTGGTAATCTGTGGCCACATTTCTCAGCACACAGTAACTGATTGTTGAGTTACATAATGTAAGAAAAGCACTGTTCTCACTGAAATGTGTCTGGTTCATGGGCGTACAGAATGCATCCAAACAAAAAGTGTGCGTTGTTTTATTGAGTCTGCTAATGTAGCCATAATGACCGCCGTGAGCCAACGTTAGCCTCGTGAAATACTCGCATCTTAATAATTTAGCCCATTCCACATGGGATATGCCTCCCAAATGGAACCCTATTGCCTATTTAGTGCACTACTTTTGAACAGGGCCCATTAGTGCACTATATAGGGAATAGGGTACCATTTGGGACGCAGAAGGTTGTACAATGCAGGGGGATATTGGAGGTTGCAATGCAGGATATTTGCTCACCACAAGGAGCTATTGCACTGTGAATTGCCCAGACGGGATAGATTCACTGCAGATGTTAGCTCTATGTGCAGTTGCCCCTAGCAACCTAATTGCTAGGTGGGCAGAATCCAAAATAAAGGGGGAATACTAGGAGCATAAACCATGGTTGTGTCCCAAATGGCACCCTATTGCCTATATTGTGCACTACTTTCCATAGGACTCTGGTCAAAAGTAGTGCACCAAATAGGGAATGGGGTGCCATTTGGGATGCAACCCCTGACTCTGTCTGACTTAGGGCACTTCAGCAATATGGAAAAGCAAACACATACTGAAGAATATGTTCCTAAAGCAAAGTGTACTGTAAAGGTCTAATGAAAAACGATTGTGCTCATGTCAAGCAATCTCCAAAGTCAGCCCTTTCCAGTTGAGCTACAGTGAGGGGAAAAAAGTATTTGATCCCCTGCTGATTTTGTACGTTTGCCCACTGACAAAGAAATGATCAGTCTATAATTTTAATGGTAGGTTTATTTGAACAGTGAGAGATAACAACAACAAAATCCAGAAAAACGCATGTCAAATGGAAGAAACACAAAATAACTGTCAATCTCCCTCGACCTGGGGCTCCATGCAAGATCTCACCTCGTGGAGTTGCAATGATCATGAGAACGGTGAGGAATCAGCCCAGAACTACACGGGAGGATCTTGTCAATGATCTCAAGGCAGCTGGGACCATAGTCACCAAGAAAACAATTGGTAACACACTACGCCGTGAAGGACTGAAATCCTGCAGCGCCCGCAAGGCCCCCCTGCACAAGAAAGCACATATACAGGGCCGTCTGAAGTTTGCCGATGAACATCTGAATGATTCAGAGGAGAACTGGATGAAAGTGTTGTGGTCAGATGAGACCAAAATCGAGCTCTTTGGTATCAACTCAACTCGCCATGTTTGGAGGAGGAGGAATGCTGCCTATGACCCCAAGAACACCATCCCCACCGTCAAACATGGAGGTGGAAACATTATGCTTTGGGGGTGTTTTTCTGCTAAGGGGACAGGACAACTTCACCGCATCAAAGGGACGATGGACGGGGCCATGTACCGTCAAATCTTGGGTGAGAACCTCCTTCCCTCAGCCAGGGCATTGAAAATGGGTCGTGGATGGGTATTCCAGCATGACAATGACCCAAAACAAACGGCCAAGGCAAGAAAGGAGTGGCTCAAGAAGAAGCACATTAAGGTCCTGGAGTGGCCTAGCCAGTCTCCAGACCTTAGTCCCATAGAACATCTGTGAAGGGAGCTGAAGGTTCGAGTTGCCAAACGTCAGCCTCGAAACCTTAATGACTTGGAGAAGATCTGCAAAGAGGAGTGGAACAAAATCCCCCCTGAGATGTGTGTAAACTTGGTGGCCAACTACAAGAAACGTCTGACCTCTGGGATTGCCAACGAGGGTTTTGCCTCCAAGTACTAAGTCATGTTTTGCAGAGGGGTCAAATAATTATTTCCCTCATTAAAATACAAATCAATTTATAACATTTTTGACATGTGTTTTTCTGGATTTTGTTGTTGTTATTCTGTCTCTCACTGTTCAAATAAACCTACCATTAAAATTATAGACTGATCATGTCTTTGTCAGTGGGCAAACGTACAAAATCATCAGGGGATCAAATACTTTTTTCCCTCACTGTATAGGGCCATGTTTTTCCGGAGGCATGATGTGGATCAATTAGCTAGATTAGTGCAATTAACTGCTTCAAAATGGTTTCATTTGGCCACTCTGCTCTTTGTTGTCAACAGAGATGCTTGGCTAGTATTTGTAGTGTTGTGTAGTGTTTTGCAGAACAAGCATGGTTAATAGGTAGGGCTGGAAATTGCCAGGAACCTCACAATATGATATTATCACGATACTTAGTTGGCGATATGTATTGCGATTCTCACGATTCTATATGTATTGCGATTCGATGCTGTGATTTTTTTCGATGTTCCAAACATATTGCTCGCTATATGTCTGCTGCAGAGGGACAAGAGTGCCATGAGAAAATGAGTTTTTATCAGTCATGGAAATAAAAGTGTTGAAAACAGCTATGAAGGAAAAATACTGGAGTTTTGGTGCAGGTACAGGCAACTAGCACAAAAATAACATTGCGATATTGTCAAAGCGATATCGTCAGAAATAATATCCCGATGTAACTGTATCCATTTTTTCCCTCATCACTATTAATAATGCATGGACTTCCTGGTCTCCCCCCCCCCCATTGAGATGAAACACAGAGCTGTGAAGTGTGTGTGTGTGAACCTTCTGCTGTGGATGCACTGATTGACTGTGCCACATATATATATACACACACACAACATATCACCCTCAAACCCTTAGGACATAGAGGAATATACACTAGATTCCCTTGTCTGCTCTGGTTTGAGCAGAAGTTGACCTGAGGGTGACATGGTTCTCTGTGCTCAGAGACAGTGGGGGAAATAAGAGTCATTAACTTTCAGCCTGAACTCTCTGCCTTAAAGAGACTCAGGCTGCATTCCTAATGACACCCTATTCCTTACATAGTGTACTACTTTTGGGGCCCATGGGCTGCGTTTACTCAGGCAGACCAATTATGATCTTTTTTTCACTGATTGGTATTTTGACCGATCAGATGTGAAAATATCTGATATGATTGGTCGAAAGACCAATTAGTGGGAAAGAAAATCTGAATTGGGCTGCCTGTGTAAACGCAGCCATCGAGTCTGTGTAAACGCAGCCATCGTGCACTATATAAGGAATAGGTTGTCATTTGGGATGCAGCCTTAGCCCGAGAGAGCCAGTGGCTGAGTCATGAAGGACCCCTCCTGCCTCCCTCCCCAGTCTATTAACCCAGGAGCCTGAGTAGGCCCTGCCGCATGCCTGACGGTAAATGTAGCCTGCTAGCCGCCAATGTCTCTATGACATAATCATGCCCGTCTCTGGCATACTCCAACCCTCCTCTCCCCCTCTCCCCCTTTTCACCCCTCGCCCCCTATGGAGTCGAATACCAGCGTGTGCTCTCAGTAGCACATGTCCCTGCGCTTGCATGCCAGACCACAGGAGGTTGGTGGCACCTTAATTGGGGAGGGTGGGCTTGTGGTAATGGCTGGAGTGGAATGGGTGGAATGGTATCAATTAAAAACAAAGACATGGTTTCCATATCTTAGATGCCGTTCCATTTGCTCCATTCCAGCCATTGTGAGCCGTCCTCCCCTCAGCAGCCTCCAAAGAGAACATGGCTCATGCGCCGTGCGCTGGAAATTCAAAGCGATATTCAAAGCGACATTTTTGTGCTTAGCACACTGTTTTTGTCTCGTTTTTTTAGTGTTGACATGTACAGCGGAGCGGAGGGTGCTGCTCTCCCTGCTTCTTTAGCCAAATGAAAACCGACTTCCTCTCTCCTCCCTTTCTCTCTCTCTCCCGCGCTCTCTGTTTATCTCCTCTCTCATCTTTCTTTCTTTCTTTCTTTCTTTCTTTCGTTCTTTCGTTCTTTCGTTCTTTCGTTCTTTCGTTCTTTCGTTCTTTCGTTCTTTCGTTCTTTCTTTCTTTCTTTCTTTCTTTCTTTCTTTCTTTCTTTCTTTCTTTCTTTCTTTCTTTCTTTCTTTCTTTCTTTCTTTCTTTCTTTCTTTCTTTCTTTCTTTCTTTCTTTCCTCTCTCTGTCTCTCTCTCTGTTTGTGTGTGTGTGTGTGTCGGGGGGGTCAACAAGCTTAATAAATGCAATGTTGTTAATGAGGTTGCTTTATTGAGCCTGTTGTTTGAATCATTTATAATAAGTACAAATCATTTTTTATAATATCTGCTTCCCAAATGGCACCCTATTCCCTGTATAGTGCACTGCTTTTGACCAAGTGCTCTGTTCAAAAGGAGTGCACTAAATAGGAAATAGGGTGCCATTTTGGGCACCACCAATGCCTCAATGCACAGGATGCGAGGCTGCCTCTTTGTCCCTCCCACACAAATGAATGGTGTCAGATCATTGAGACTGTATGGCTAATGAGGTTCATCATACCACACAGAGCTAATTATTATGATCCTCTGTCATGCAGCCTACTTGATCAAAGAACACTAAATGAAAGAGAGACATTGAATGAACATGAGATATTACTCATTACTACCATCTACTGATGTGAAAAGAATGATGCCGTCTGTGGTTAGAATATAACCTAATATCAGTCATCATAGTTGTCATATACATGTATATATGGAGTGATCTGGTTATCAATTCCTGTATGTACAATGTTGGTAATAGATTACTTGTGTATGTGATTACTTGAAAAACAATGTTATTGAGCTAATGCTTATTTTCTCAATATACAAATAGAGCAGTGACCCCTTTTCAGTGTTTCCTCCAGGATTCTTTCAGTAGCAATGGCAGAGTTATATATGAAAATAATATGGGACAGTTTTGATGTGTTTGTCACACGTTTGTGGGACCTTAACTACATTTATAACACCAGTATAAATAACTTCAGTGGCGGCCACGATTTAGCCTAATGTCAGTCAGCATTGTTGTCATACATGCATATAGGGGAAACACTGCTTATGGTGCAGGAGAGATCCCTTATTTTTAGGCCTCTCTAGGGACTAAGTTTCATTCCAAAACGCTGTATATACATTTTCTGAAATGTTGGTCAACTAGCATTTATTGCCTTTTAAACTCTGAGCGGTTGTTTGGGCCCTGCACAGGTGAGTTAAAAAAATAGAAAGTAACATATCATTTGAAATCTATTTAAATTGATATGTTAAGTGCATTCATCTTAAGATGGCTAGGTGAGACAACCACATATCACAGTCAAATATACAGGATACGAACATTCCATTCAGACCCCTTAACATTTTCCACATTTTGTTATGTTACAGCCTTATTCTAAATTGGATTACATAAATAAAAAGCCTCATCAATCAATACACAATACCCCATAATGACAAAGCGAAAATAGATTTTTAGAAATTCTTGCAAATGTATTTAATATAAAAAACGTATTTATATAAGTATTCAGAACCTTTGCTATGAGACTCAAAATTGAGCTCAGGTGCGTCCTGTTTCCATTGATCATCCTTGAGATGATTCTACAACTGGATTGGAGTCCACTTGTGGTAAATTCAATTGATTGGATATGATTTGGAAATGCACACATCTGTCTATATAAGGTCCCACAGTTGACAGTGTATGTCAGAGCAAAAAAGGTTGATGGAATTGTCCGTAGAGCTCAGAGACAGGATTGTGTCGAGGCACAGGTCTGGGGAAGGGTACCAAAACATTTCTGCAACATTGAAGGTCCCCAAGAACACAGTGGCCTCCATCATTCTTAAATGGAAGAAGTTTGTAACCACCAAGACTCTTCCTAGAGCTGGCCACCCGGCCAAACTGAGCAATCGGGGGAGAAGGGCCTTGGTCAGGGAGGTGACCAAGAACCCAATGGTCACTCTGAATGAGCTCCAGAGTTCCTCAGTGGAGATGGGAGAACCTTCCAGAAGGACAACCCTCTCTGCAGCACTCCACAAATCAGGCCTTTATGGTAGAGTGGCCAGACGGAAGACATTCCTCAGTAAAAGGCACATGACAGCCCACTTGGAGTTTGCCAAAAGGCACCAGGACTCAGACCATAAGAAACAAGATTCTCTGGTCTGATGAAATCAAGATTGAATTATTTGGCCTGAATGGCAATCGTCACGTCTGGAAGAAACCTGGCACCATCCCTACGGTGAAGAATAGTAGTGGCAGCATCATGCTGTGCGGATGTTTTTCAGCGGCAGGGACTGGGAGACTAGTCAGGCTCGAGAGAAAGACGAACGGAGCAAAGAACAGAGAGATCCTTCATGAAAACCTGCTCCAGAGCGCTCAGGACCTCAGACTGGGGCAAAGGTTCACCTTCCAACAGGACAAAGACCCTAAGCACACAGCCAAGACAACGCAGGAGTGGCTTCGGGGACAAGTCTCTGAATGTCCTTGAGTGGCCCAATCAGAGGCCGGACTTGAACCCGATCGAACATCTCTGGAGAGACCTGAAAATAGCTGTGCAGCGACGCTCCACATCCAACCTGACAGAGCTTGAGAGGATCTGCAGAGAAGAATGGGAGAAACTTTCCAAATACAGGTGTGCCAAGCTTGTAGTGTCATACCCAAGAAGACTCGAGGCTGTAATCGCTGCCAAAGGTGCTTCAACAAAGTATTGAGTAAAGCGTCTGAATACTTATGTAAATGTAATATTTCAGTATTTAATTTGTAATACATTTGCAAAATTTTCTAAACTTTCTTTTGCTTTGTCATTATGGGGTATTGTGTGTAGATTGATGAGGAAAAACAACAATTTAATCCATTTTAGAATAAGGTTTTAACTTAACAAAATGTGGAAAAAGTCAAGGGGTCTGAATACTTTCCGAATGCACTGTATATAGCATAAGGTACCGATAAGCAATTGTTTTTGATGAAAAAACACAGATGTTAATTTTTTTAAATAAATAAAATAAACTCTTCATATGTTGTTGAATGTGTGGCTCAGTTGGTAGAGCATGGCGCTTGCGGGTTCGATTCCCACGGTGGACCAGTACAGAAAATGTATGCACTCACTACTGTAAGTCTCTCTGGATAAGAGTGTCTGCTAAATGACTATTATGTAAAACGTTAATATTTCCATAGGCTATTGTATATGGAAACACTCATGGCTGTTTAGTCGTACATTTTCCTTTACTTCGTGAGAGTGAAATATGAAGTCATAAAAGCACAACTCATTCCTTCTCTAACAGTTTTATTGGAACAAGAATGAATCATGCAAAGCCTGTAGCAGAAGTATGAAATGAATCTTCTGTATTGTGATATACTGTATATATGTGGATTATTTACATTAAGCATATTGCGCCTTTCAACCTGCCAGAAGTTGTTCTTCAATCACAGGTCCTAGAGACCCACAGGGCAGGCTTTTATTCCAGCCCAGCACTAACACACTCCATAACCTAATCACCAAGACCTTGAATAGTCGAAACAGCTGCATTGGCACCGGGCTAGCACAAAAACCTGCACATCCTGTGGTTCTCTAGGAGCAGGACTGAAGAACTGTGGGTTCCAACGACTGATCAGTCAGATGAGAAGAGAATAAGATAATAAAATGAGAAAAAAAATAAGCTTTTGTTGGAGCTTGCAACGTCAGAATAGAGGGTTCGATTCCCCGGACCACCCATACATAAAAAAGCATGACTGTAAGTCACTTTGGATGAAAGTGTCTGCTAAATAGTATATTATTATTATTATTATTATTATTATTATTATTATTATTATAAATAAGAAGAGATGTGTGTGTGTGTGGTGAAGAGATGAGAAGAGGGTATGTGTGGTGTTCCCATGCCCCCCTGTAAGCCAGAGGACAAGGGGTAAAAACAGAACACAGAGTTTATTCTGTCTCGTAAATGTTTATCATGGACTTTGGCCCTGCATCCAAGGATGCCTCAAAACTATGTCTCCAACTATTCACAATGGCTAATTAGGTTTCATTACAAATAATTAAACACAACCAGATCTAGTGAACATGTTGTCTACTTAAATATTTAGAATGTTTTTGCTTTGCCTGGGGAAAGGGCCACTTCACATAATGCCTGTCAATGAGTCTGGCAGCACATGTTTTAGGATAGCACCATAGTGAGCTGCAGTATGTTACCCTGGTGAAGCACTTGTTCAATAGCAATACGCCTCAATACCTCATAATACGACTGTGATTGATAATAAAGAGCTATAACAGTGTTTTGATAAGGGTATAAAGGGGATAAAATGTACACTTACGCACTGCAGTGTTCTAGAATGTTGGACCGTTGGCTTTCATACTTTTTGAATTCTCAGCGCAGCACATTCAACACATTCAAATGAATTGAGGACGCGAACCGGCGACGCGTTGGTTGGGAATTGTGTGGAGGTGTGTGTGTTCGGGCTGTAGGTCCCCGTAGCTATGTCACAATGGGACACCGGACTATCGTGTCCTAGAGTCTTTGGATTATGTTTTACGCGTGAGGCTCACAGTCTAAAAAACCTACAACTCGGTCCCAGTGAGCAAAACTAGTTGAAAGGACGTCATTACAACCTGTTTACAACCACAACTTATTGTAATCTACAACCAGTTGTCCACTGGGTATAACCTACAGCCCAGTGTTTTGACTCAAACTCAATGATTCCAACAGTGATGAACTATCACTGGAGAGCTTGTTTATGAACATGTCTGCTGAACTCATGTAAGCTTTGACAAAGGCCAGTAGGTCAACACATTGGCGATTGTACCAAAACTGTGGATCTTATTTTCACAAGCAAGCTATGTGCCAAGACCTCAAGTGCCATGTCATATAAGACAATATTCCTCCTAGATATGTGAGGGGTCCACCCCTATATGCATCTATACGAAGAGAACCACTGCACCAAATGGCGCTCCCTTAGAGTACATAGCTGGGTGCATCTCAACAGCCTTAATTGGCTTCCTTTCCTCATCTTATTTCCTTCAGCTGCACTGATGTGGAACATTTGTTGTTCTGGTGAAAATATGCTAGATAGACTTCACCTATTCTCTGGGCTCAGATGGAGAAGAGGAAGCTTCAGACTAGTGAGATGCTTCATCCTCCCAGTGTCCTGAGTCATGGTGCTGTGATGTCATCTCGCTCCAGACCCCTGCGTTTCTGCCTCACTGCTGAGAGTGTTGCTCTGGGCCCCACTGCCCGAGTAATTGGGTGCATCAATGCTACATTGATTTGATTAAAGTCCCCCCCCCCTCCTCCATGCACACAGACATGCACGGATGCACAGAGACACAGACACACACTCAAGCGCACACTCTCACACATACACACAAGCTGAACACTGACGTGCACAGATGCACACACACACACTAACACTTTTTCTCTCTCACTTACACACACTCCCCTATCCTCCCTCTTTGGTGAGGCTTGGGTGGATCTTGAGGATGTGGTTAATGTATGTGGGGTCTGGCTGTCCTGTTCTGCCTGGGTTTCCCCTTAGTGCATCAGAGCAGTAAGACCCCTGTGGTAATGGAGCAGATTAGCTCTGGGATAAGAGACAAAAACACACTCACACTTAAGTGAGCAAACACACACACACACACACACACACACACACACACACACACACATTCACACACATTCACTTAAGCAAGCAAATATACGCACACACACATAGACACACAGCTAAAATGACCCTTTTGAAGTCTGTAATGCAGTATCACTCCTCTCTCCTCTCCTCTGTTTACCAATGAGCTAGAAGAGTGTGGTGGCAGCACAAGAGCAGGACTTGGTGAAGGGAAGTTCCCCTAGGTTCTGTTTACCAACAGCTCCTTCAACTCTTAACGAGCACTAATGGACCTTGAGTCCATCTCTCTAATGGCCTGTGACATGCCTGTCTGAGAGAAGATTTGGGTCTGCATCCCAAATGGCACCTTATTCCGTCAAAAGTAGTGCACTATATAGGGAGTAGGGTGTCATTTGGGACACATACTTGGTTTCTGGAGCTGTGGTGAGTTCTGTGGATGCTAGGCTACACCGAAAAGCACTGAAGCACTTCTCGATGCAACACCCCCTGAGGGAAGGGGCTATGGATGGGTCTGCTGGCATGAAATGTATCCCCCTTGTGTCCTGTCACCTAGGGAGTCTGGTTCCTGGAGGTGTCAGCGGCGCTGCAGACCTTTTTAAGCAGGTTCTGTTTTTTATTCTGGGCTGGCTGGTGTCTTGGTTCCCACTGATCACACACACTTGTTTATGCACGCACGCACACACACACACAGCGTGCACACACAGTGGGGCACTGCTGGGACTTTTGACCCCACCCACACTTACTTGGGCATCATAATTGAACATTGCTGGAAGAGCAGAGTCGTGCATTGATCAACCGTGGGTGCAGCAGCACTCTTTTGTTTATCCCCATAATGGAGCGATAGTGCTCTCAGAGCTCATCTCTCACTTTCTCTTTACTTTACTTTGCTGAAGGCCGACCTTGAAGAAACACAGGTAGACGGTGTAGAGAGAACAAGATAATTACAGAAAGAAGAGAATAACAGAAGGTGTGAGGGAGGGGGGCAATAAACGTTATGCAAGAGATGACATCATGCCCCCCCTCCTTCTTCCTTCCATCCTTAGGTCAGAGCCTCATGCTCAGCCGGGGAAAGTGTGTCGTCTGGACAATGTCAGCGTCATGCCCATGCTGTGCCCACATTGCAGCAGTGAGCGATGCCCAGTGTTTCTTTTTTTTTTTTTTTACACGTGCACCAACTCCATTGCCACAGGGGGGTGGTCTCATTCATAACACAACACGCTGTGTTGTCATAACATCATTGTAGTCACACAATCTGTCGCCTAATCAGACCCTTCCATAACCCCCCTGGCCAAGATTTAGCTGAGGTTCTTATTTAGGGCAGGGCTGAATAAAATAGAGTTCAACTAAGGTAATTCACTTCATGGATGAAAGTGAAAGTGTCATAAATAACTTTATAAATCCACATAAGACACACAAGTCATCGTAAGACACTCAAGTCCTCATAAGACACTCAGGTCCTCATAAGACACTCAAGTCCTCATAAGACACTCAAGTCCTCATAAAGCACATAAGTCCTCTTAAGTATTTGTATTTGTATTTATTATGGATCTTCCTGGAGTCCACACTCTCTACCAGGGACTTTTCTCACCTCAGAGCAGAAACCCTGGTGTCTAACCTCATCACCTACACAATATGGTGGAGTACACCACCCATGGCAAAATACACACTTCAGAGAGTGCAGCAGTTCAGAAGCTGCATAGAGAAAGAGATGATAGGATGCATTGTGCTACACAGGTCAGTGCTAGGGGCATCCAGACCTTTTTCGTCTTTCTCTCCTTTTCTCCCTGGTTTCCTAGCATCGTCTAGCTTTGATGAGTTCAACCTGTTTCTTTTCTCACTCTCTCTCTCTCTCTCTCCGTCATTATCTCTCTAGTAGTCATGTGATGGTTTGAAGTTTTCTTGCACAGACAATACTCTCCTATACTTGTCTGTATCTGTGGGTTCAGCAGTGGGCGTCAGAGCTGGACCAGAGGATCTGAGACTCATCTTTCTCAGCAGCGTCTGGCAGGCTCTCAGTGTCACGCCCTGACTCAGGGGACGCTTAAATGTTGAGTCAGGGTGTGTATATTCTTTGTTGTGTGTTTTCTATGTTTCGATCTATTATGTTGGCCGGTGTGGTTCCCAATCAGAGGCAGCTGTAGCTCGTTGTCTCTGATTGGGGACCATACTTATGCAGCCGATTGGCACTATTGAGTTGTGGGATCTTGTTCCGTGGAAGGTATGTTGTGTGTTCTACCTTGGACTTGACGTTTCGTTTCCTTTGTTGTTTTGTCGTGTGTTTAAAGTGAATAAACATGTACGTATATCACGCTGACCCGTCATTAGACGAACGTGACTCTCAGGTCCAACTGGTTTTCCCCAGAGCCATGTATTTAGAGAGTTGGGTCAATGCGGTTTCTGCATTATGATCCATTTACATGACACTTCAACATTCTATTGTAGCCATCTTAGCTCCCCCCATTAACATTACATGGGGAATATTTAAACAATGCTATGGACAGTGGGGTCTGAAATGATTTACACCCTTGATAAATATGAGTAATAATGACTGTATAAAATAAATAATTCAAATACTCAGCTTTATTGTATGCTCAAATAAATGAGGCGTGAGAAAGTTACAGCGGGTCAAAGATCATACCCTCAAGACATGCTAACCTCTCACCATTATCAATAACGGGAGGTTAGCATGTCTTGGGGGTATGATCTTTGACCCTCTGTAATTTTCTCACTCATCATTATTCACGATTCATTCAGGATTATCCGTAATCATGGTAGCGGTGTTTAGAAACATATTCTATTCTTATTTACAATAAAATGGACTCCAATGTGAATCAATACATTAGGGGTGTGCCGAGTGGTCGGACAAAACGAGTGTGGCTCAGTTGGTAGAGCATGGCGCTTGCAATGCCAGGGTTGTGCGTACGATTTCCACGGGGGACCAGTATGAAAATGTATGCACTCACTACTGTAAGTCGCTCTGGATAAGAGCGTCTGCTAAATGATTAAAGTGTAAGTGTAAAGTGTAATATGGGCAATTTTCGGGATACGATTATGATCTGAGTATTTTTGGGAATTATCTGTGATCGGGAAACAATTCATTTTCGGGTGCCGGTGTCTTTCTCATGTCAGTCAGTCAAGTAACTCCTCGATCACACCTGCAGTGTCATTAAACTTTTGACTACTTTATTTATTAGAATCTTTAGGGGTGTCAATAATTTTTACCCCTACCTTTTTTGAGATATTTTTAATTATTACTGGTTAAACAAAATCTCTTTCTCTGAGCAATTGTATTAGTATAAAATAACATCATTTCCCCCAAGAAAATTGCATACAATATATCTCAGTATTTGAATTATTTATTTCATACAGTCATTATTTTTCCTTTTTATCAAGGGTGTCAACACTGTAACAATATTCAAAATTCAAAAAGTTGGCCTAACTTTTTGAATTTATGGCCAGATATATGGCTCTGGTTTTCCCTAACCCCAGAGGTTACGTCACTGTATACTCATAAGAGGGGGCCGCAGCCTGCCGCTTACGAGAATTCCTCACACCGCTCGCCCCCCTCCTACCCCCTAGCTAGACCCCATCCAGCCCAAAATTCTCTGGCGAGACTTCTCCCAGAGCGTCACAAGTATTACTAATGGTTGTGTTCCAAATGGCACCCTGTTTCCTATAGTGCACTAGGTTTGACCAGGGCCCATAGGGCTCTGGTCAAAAGTAGTGCACTCCATAGGGAATAGGGTGCCATTTGGGACTCAGGTAATGACTAGCAGAGGGAATGATGGAATGGCTCTTGGCCCAGAATGAAAACACTGGAGAGATGCTGGTGCCCCATGAGTGACCTCTTATAAAAGGGAAATCAATCTGAAACTTCTACGAAATTCTACAACATGGCTGTATTACTGATGATGAACCTTTTGATGATATCCATCTTGACTTGCTAGTGGAGGAAAGGGCCTCGATAATGATGGTAATTTACCTTTGTTTGGAGAATGAAAAATGTATGCACTCACTAACTGTAAGTCGCTCTGGATAAGAGCGTCTGCTAAATGACTAAAATGTAAATGTAAATGTTTCCATGAGCTGAAACTATATCTCATTGGGCCTAACCTGTGTGTATGTGTCAATGCCAATCTTAGTTGCACCTCAATCCATGTCAGTGTTTGGCAAAAGCCAATGCCTCAGATGTTTTGGTTTGTTTTGCGAGCCTACACTTTAGAGCAGAATGAATGGGGGAAAATGGGTGGGGGTTTGTGATAATGATACAATAATTGTAATGATCAGAGCTGCGGTGAAGCAGCGAAGCGATGCCTGTGAGCACATGTGTGGTAGAGAGATAGATGGGGCTGGATTTGGGCTGCCCACGCTTCAACAGGTAATCAACACTCCTCAACCAAAATCAACGCTCTTGAACCAACACTTGTCACATCTTACAGCCGACCAACATGAGAGAGACAGATAAGAGGGATGGAGGGAAAGAGAAAGGGAGAGAGAGAGAGATAATGATGGGAGTTTGGCAGTGAGGGATAGAGAGATGAAAGAGAGCAAAATGTATAGATAATATGACTCAGGGTATGACCCAGATGCAGACACAGGAGACGGAAGGTTCAATACACAGAGTAGTTTGTTAAACCACAGGAGGCAGGCAAAGGGCAGGTCGAGGACAGGCAGAGGTTCGTAACCAGGTCCGAGTCCGACAGGTACAGGGCGGCAGGCAGGCTCAGGGTCAGGGCAGGCAGATGTTCGTAAATCAGGTCAGAGTCAGATAGGTATAGGACGGCAGGCAGGCTTGGGGTCAGGGCAGGCAGAATGGTAGGGCAGGCGGGCTCAGGGTCAGGGCAGGCAGAAATGGTTGGAACCGGGAGGACTAGAAAACAGGGACTAGAGAAAACAGGAGTACGGAAAAACACGCTGGTAGGCTTGACAAGACGAACTGGCAACAGACAAACAGAAAACGCAGGTATAAATACACATGGGATAATGGGGGAAGATGGGAGACACCTGGTGGGGGGTGGAGACAAGCACAAAGACAGGTGAAACAGATCAGGGTGTGAAAATAGAGCGGGAGAAATAGAGGTAGAGTAAGAGGCGGATGGGATGACGTTCATGGAGAGAGAGGGGGATGAAGAGATTGCAAAATGTGAAACAGAGGAAGAAAAAAGGGCAGTGAGGGAGAAACCGAGTCATACTCTAATAACGCTTTAAATGCTCATGACCAATGTTCCTCTGGGACTGCCGCGCAGAAGAAATATCAGCCCAGAGAAACACGAGATTGAACTTTCTAGAGTTTTCCACATTAGTTAACACTATAAACGTTTCCCTTTACTGTGAGAATTGTGATCGAATCAACGCAATATTAGCCACTTTCAATGCAACATACCGAAACAAAACAAACTATGCAAGAGATTTTGTTATAGGCAGTGCGCATCGGAATAGGATTCTATTGCAATGACAGGCACAACTCAGGCCCGTACTCTACTCAGGCTGGTGCGCCATAACCAATCAGAGCTGCAGTAGGCCTATATGCAAATAGACCATTGCCATACAGTCAGGGAAAAAAGTATTTGATCCCCTGCTGATTTTGTACGTTTGCCCACTGACAAAGAAATTATCAGTCTATAATTTTAATGGTAGGTTTATTTGAACAGTGAGAGACAGAATAACAACAACAAAAAATCCAGAAAAACACATGTCAAAAATGTTATAAATTGATTTGCCTTTTAATTAGGGAAATAAGTATTTGACCCCCTCTCAATCAGAAAGATTTCTGGCTCCCAGGTGTCTTTTATACAGGTAACGAGCTGAGATTAGGATCACACTCTTAAAGGGAGTGCTCCTAATCTCAGCTTGTTACCTGTATAAAAGACGCCTGTCCACAGAAGCAATCAATCAACCAGATTCCAAACTCTCCACCATGGCCAAGACCAAAGAGCTCTCCAAGGATGTCAGGGACAAGATTATAGACCTACACAAGGCTGGAATGGGCTACAAGACCATCGCCAAGCAGCTTGGTGAGAAGGTGACAACAGTTGGTGCGATTATTCGCAAATGGAAGAAACACAAAATAACTGTCAATCTCCCTCGGCCTGGGACTCCATGCAAGATCTCACCTCGTGGAGTTGCAATGATCATGAGAATGGTGAGGAATCAGCCCAGAACTACACGGGAGGATCTTGTCAATGATCTCAAGGCAGTTGGGACCATAGTCACCAAGAAAACAATTGGTAACACACTACGCCATGAAGGACTGAAATCCTGCAGCGCCCGAAAGGTCCCCCTGCTCAAGAAAGCACATATACAGGCCCATCTGAAGTTTGCCAATGAACATCTGAATGATTCAGAGGAGAACTGGATGAAAGTGTTGTGGTCAGATGAGACCAAAATCGAGCTCTTTGGCATCAACTCAACTCGCCATGTTTGGAGGAGGAGGAATGCTGCCTATGACCCCAAGAACACCATCCCCACCATCAAACATGGAGGTGGAAACATTATGCTTTGGGGGTGTTTTTCTGCTAAGGGGACAGGACAACTTCACCGCATCAAAGGGACGATGGACGGGGCCATGTACCGTCAAATCTTGGGTGAGAACCTCCTTCCCTCAGCCAGGGCATTGAAAATGGGTCGTAAATGGGTATTCCAGCATGACAATGACCCAAAACACACGGCCAAGGCAACAAAGGAGTGGCTCAAGAAGAAGCACATTAATGTCCTGGAGTGGCCTAGCCAGTCTCCAGACCTTAATCCCATATAAAATCTGTGGAGGGAGCTGAAGGTTCGAGTTGCCAAACGTCAGCCTCGAAACCTTAATGACTTGAAGAAGATCTGCAAAGAGGAGTGGAACAAAAGATGTGTGCAAACCTGGTGGCCAACTACAAGAAATGTCTGACCTCTGTGATTGCCAACAAGGGTTTTGCCACCAAGTACTAAGTCATGTTTTGCAGAGGGGTCAAATACTTATTTCCCTTATTAAAATCAAATCAATTGATAACATTTTTGATATGTGTTTTTCTGGTTATTCTGTCTCTCACTGTTCAAATAAACCTACCATTAACATTATAGACTGGTCATGTCTTTGTCAGTGGGCAAACGTACAAAATCAGCAGGGGATCAAATACTTTTTTCCCAAGTTAAACAATTTAAAGGCAATGCTACCAAATACTAATTGAGTGTATGTAAACTTCTGACCCACTGGGAATGTGATGAAGGAAATAAAAGCTGAAATAAATCATTCTCTCTACTATTATTCTGACATTTCACATTCTTAAAATAAAGTGGTGATCCTAACTGACCTAAGAATGGGAATTTTTACTAGGATTAAATGTCAGGAATTGTGAAAAACTGAGTTTAAATGTATTTGGCTAAGGTGTATGTAAACTTCCGACTTCAACTGTATTATAGAAGGAGCCTTTTTCTTCTTAAGGTACAACTTCCCTTACATATCTCTGAGTCTGGGCACATCATCACACAGTGAGTGGTGACATAATGTTACCCACTGTGCTGACTATGAGGAAAACTTCCTTGGCCTGGAAGTTATCAAGCTTCTGTGTGTGTGTGTGCGTGCATTTGTGTGCGTGTTTGTACGAATGTGTAGTGGGTCACAGCCCCAGCGGGTGGTTGATGGGGGCACGCCTGCCCAGAAGGGAGGCCTCATTAGGGAGCTGTTTTTTAGGCTTGGGGCGCGGGCGTAGCACGATGGGTGCCATCAGCGCCCTCACTCTCTCCAGGCCACAACACACACTATCTCTCCCAGATCTAGGTTGAAAAGCCCTAACTTTGTGTGACTAGTTGACATATAGAGGTGAACAACTTTATGCAAAAGCTTACCTGAAAAAGCAGAGAAACATTATTGACTCTTTCACTTTTCTCTGCTTTTCCAGGTCAGTTTTGCAGGTACAGTGTGTTCCACGATTGTATGTCAAGTAGTTAGTCCGTATAAAGAAAGTGTTGTGTAACATCATACGGAAGTCTTGTAGTGTTATGTATCATATGTCTGACCATAGTTTGTGACCTAGTCAGTATAAACGTTATGTGTCATCTCTAAAGATTCTGGGGGAAGTGGTAGGTTGGGCTTGGGGCAGGGGTGAATGAGTGAGTGTATGGGGGTGGGGTTACCGTTTTAGGGTACAACTTCAATAATAGCTTAGTAGTCCTAGTAATGAAGTATATTGGTGTTAGGAATACAATGACCGGTATATTCGGTTTTCACGACTGGCACACACTATTCCAAAATATGGCGATAACTCTTGTCTAGTAACCACTCTGCCAGTAGCTTCTCTCCTAAGTGTCTCATTACCAGTGATATATGTGTAGATTTGGCTAGCAGCCATTTTGAGTGCTTCAGTGTAGTGAACCTGGCTCTCTGTTTGGAGAGGAGCCCAATAGCGCTCCCACTGAGCTCCATAAGGTCATTTGATTATCAAACTATTATTACAATATTAAAATCAAATCACGTATATGATCAAACTGATTATTAAAATGGCTGTGTATCTCCAGCACCTTGTTAGCCACCTGCCTGTATTGCTTTAGTCATTTTAAATGCAGGTAAGGAACCCCCTTGTGTGTTAGCGAGCCTCCCTCTCTTCGCTTTGCAGTTTAGGGAATATAAAGGCCAGCTCGACGCTCGCCTCGGGATAAACGTTAGCTCTGTTTTGTTCCCTTGGATGGACCCCTACCCCCCCCGCCTCGCCATTAGCACTCCCTAGCTCGTGGCAGGGGTGAGGGTGGGGGTTTGGGGGTTGAGGGTTAGCGTGCTCTGGTGACCCACCTCCAGCTAGCTGCTAAGCTAGCACCGTTGACATTAGAAAGGTCTGTCCCATGCTAAATTCCACAACATTGTTAGCATCTCAATGAAGCCTTATCTGTGGATGAAACTCGCTACTAGCCCAGCCTAGCCTAGCTAGGGCGTGTTTTAAATGGAAGAGAAGGGATTGACTGAAGCAAATGGAGTATGCTAATGTTTTAGCTGTGAATATAATCATGTCCTTACACTGACCGACGTTGCTTCACTTCACTGTCAGGATGAAATTACAGTGTATCACGCCTTAAAACTCACTTTCTAATAAAACGAATCTGAAATGACACTGCTTCACTGACAGGAACATGGTATCTACCGCTCTCTCTTCATCTTTCTCTCTAACTGTTTCTCATCTCCCCCTTTATTTCTCTCCCTGCCTTTCATCTGGCTCCCCCTTTCCTATCCTCTCACTCTTCTTCTTCCTCATCACCTCTACTCTCTCTGTCTATCTGTGCTGTATAATTACCCCCGTCAGGAAGTGGCATTGTTGTGTTCTGGTTGTGACTTGGCGGCGGGGAGCAGCGATGGCTGTCGCCGTGGGCGGCCAGGTGGGAGAAAGTGACTTCTTCACAGGGAGGGGCTCCCAGACCGCCGCCGCCAAATGTCACCTCACACTAAGGTGTGAGAGATGGGGAGACAGGGGAGAAAGGAACTGGGAGGGAAGCATGGTAACGATCGATGCACCCTGAGGGGGTCGTCTGGTGTTGTGACCCTCCAGTGCTCTAGATATGATGCGGTGACCCTTTGGAACCTGGAAGAGTCTTGTGGGACCCTATGTCATTCAAAGTCTGTTTTGAGAGCACACACCCGACTGCTGTCCTGCTAGTAGACAGTGTTGCATCAGAGGGGTGTGTGAACCAGGGGCAGATGAGCCCCCCTGCTCCAGTGTGTGGAAGTGACAGCAGGGTGATGTATTTGAGCCACTGCAGCAGAAAAACAGCCTCTCTCTCCCTCTTTCTGCTCGCACCAATTACCACGACTACAAAAGACAAGCTCTCTCTGTGCCCTGACAAAGAGGGATAGATGCTCCCTGTTGGGAATGACATGTTGGATAGTAAAGATTTGGTACCCTGCATCTGCTGCTGCTGTACTTTAATTTACCCCATGGCAGGCAGGCTGTACTTTAATTTACCCCATGGCAGGCAGGCTGTGTGTGTGTGTGTGTGTGTGTGTGTGTGTGTGTACGTGCGTGCGTAGTGCATGCGTGTGTGTGCGTGGGGCCTGTGTGTGTGTGTATAATCAGAGCCCAGAAGCTGTAGCAGACGGAGCTATCTTTAGCCCTATTCCCCTCTGTTTCTGTCTCTTCTCCCCCTCCTCTCATCCCTCTTTCCCCTCCTCCTCTCACTCTGTCTGACAGTACGGACCACCTGCAGAGCCACGCGGCCATCTATCGCCAACACACTCCATCCTATGCCAAAGAGACTGCACCCCCTACCTTCCCAAACATGGGGCTTGTTCCCGCTCACAGCAAGGTTGTGTGTGTGTGTGTGTGTGTGTTGATGCCTGTTTGTTCCTGTGAAGGTTGGCCAGAGGGCCCAAACGGACAGTGTAACCATCTTTAAGGTGAGACATTGTGTTCACTCTGACTCTCTTGCACCACGCTCCTCTTTCATGACTGGATGACCTTAGTATTCCTGTTGACACAGTGTGAAATAATGACACATGTAATCTGACTCAGTGGGTCAGAGTGCCATGGTGAGCTGCCCAGGTTTCATTGGAGTGGATTGTAGAGATGGATGCAGGGATGGGAGTGGGTGAGTGGGTGGATGAGTGAGTGGTAGGTGGATGGATGGATGGATGGGTGGGTGGATGGATGGGTGGATGGATGGATATGTGGGTGGGTGGGTGGGTGGGTGGATGGATGGGTTTCCTTGGATTGGATGGATGGAATGGATGGATGGATGGATGGATGGATGGGTTTCCTTGTAGTGGATGGATGGATGCCTGGGTTTCCATGGAGTGGAGGGGAGGTATGAATGTGGAGTGGAGGGGAAGAATGGATTGATAGATTAAGAAAGGGAGAGATGGAGGAAGCAGCCTTGGGGTAGACAGACAACATTGGGTCAGCTGTTCAACATCAATGTCCTTCAGGGCAATTCAAACAGACATACTATTTCTATATTTCTGTATTGCTTGAAAAAAACTGAATTCAAAATGATCTCATAATATATAGAAAGAGTATGTCTGTTTGAATTGCCCTGAAGGATATTGATGTTGAGCAACTGACCCAATGTTACCACATCTAATTTCCAAACCGCATACAGTAATGTACAAGTCCATTCTCGACACAAACACTGTACGTAAATACACTCCTTGAAATTCCTGTGAATTCACATGAAATTGCACTCAATATCTAACAACCCCCATTCTGACATTGCAATGCACCCATTTCAATTTAGATTTCCATTCAAATCTAATTGATATTGGCTCCAGCACTACTTCTTGTCCAGGGCCACGCTGTGAGTGTTGTTTAGGTCCTCCAGTGGAAAAGTGTGTAGGCGTGATTGGATTGTAATGCAGTATTGTGAGTGAGTATGATAGTACTTGCCGATAGCAGTCTTAGAGGACCTCCCCTAATTGGCCCAGATTGGAGGTTGGTCACCCTGTACTCCCAGTAAGAGCCCTATTGATTGGCTGAGACTTTCTCCAGTTACCTGCCCAGAGGAGCCAGACTGATTAGAGAGAGAGGAGGGGGCGGGTATGAGAGCAAGCACTTGAATGACTGATACCACACTCTGGCCCGAAATGACCCGCCAAACACACCATTATTCTCTCTCTCTCTCTCTCTCTCTCTCTCTCTCTCTCTCTCTCTCTCTCTCTCTCTCTCTCTCTCTCTCTCTCTCTCTCTCTCTCTCTCTCTCTCTCTCTCCATCTATCATTGTATCTCTCCCTATCTCTATCTTCCACTGCTGTCTCATGAGAGTGGATGGGGGTTCTATTATTGAATGTGCTTACTGGTGGACCTAGAGTAGTGGACTCCTACTGCTACAGACTCCATTGATGTTGGAAAGACCTTTGATCTAAAGTGAATAGAACATAACAGCCACCCCACTTTATCAGGTATTTCAAAGGACAGATTGGCTGCTTGTCAAACTGTGTACGTCCCAAATGGTGCCCTATTCCCATTTTAGTGCACTACTTTTGAGTCAACTCTGGTCAAAAGTAGTGGACTATATAGGGAATAGGGTGCCATTTGGGATGCAACCACTGCCTTCCGACTGGAACGGATCCATGATACGCTCGATAGGCGACACACGACCCATGGTGACCGGATCAACACTTTACAATGGCCCTGGTCTGTTAGCGCTACCGCTAACCGCATCTGCCTCAGGCTTGCAGAGCGGTTAGTGCACAATGCTAGCCTCGCCAAGCCTCCCTGTTGGCATAGATCAATGGTCTTTGGGTCTTTTAAGAAGGTCTCACGGTAGCCGGCTAGTCTTCGGAGCTGACGACAGCAGCTGCTCCCAACAGCCACGCCGCTGACAGATAAGCTCTGTCAAGGGGAGAGTTAGTGAATGGATCATGGTATTTATATATGGCTATCACGGCCGTGGTGAGGGATTCCACAGCTTACCTAACTGTCAATCAACTAGCTGTAAAGGAGGGGTGAGGGGGGCAACCAAGGCCACTGGCCATTAATGAGATATCATGTCGAGAACATGGAGGGCTTGGTGGAAGTGTGGTTTGTTTTGGAAGTCTCTATGAATGGAAGCATCTGATTTATGCCATTCTATTTTATGCCCTTTAGTTTAGATTAAAGTATTCTTCTTCTCTTGTTGTGTGATGTGTAATCAACAAGACCATTTTCAGTCTTTTAAGTTGACATTAACATTCTAGTGAGCTCCTCAAGTCATAAACTTCCTCATCCAGGCATGTTGAATGTATCACTAATGTACAGTATTACTGTGAAACATCCCAGGCAAACCCCTGTATTGAAAGATTCCAACCACCTCCTCACCCCAACCCACCCCCGCAGACTTGCTAACATCATCTCAACCCCCACCCGCCCCCCTTTTTGGGGGGGATGCCCTGCTGCACCGCCCCGGCAGATGGGTAATTAACCAGCGCTGGTTGGCGATGGCAGCGCTAATTGCGCAGTGCTAATTACGAAGCGCTAAGAGAGAAAGTGCATGAGGCCTGCTAATTAGCGACTGGTTCCGACAGTGTGGCTGTGACGGCGCTGTTTGTTTTCATCTATCTCCCCACTCGGCCCCGCCAGCCGTTTGATCAGCTAAGGCCCTCGTCTCTTTTTGATCTGCGATTCAATGCCACAGATAGCCCCCCTTGTCTGTCACCAGACACACACACTTACTTGCTTAAGGTAGTCCATCAAAGCCAATGATGACTTCCACTACTTCTCATGGAGCAAGCAAGAAACTACACACACACATTTCCCAGAATAATGCCCCTCATTCTAGCTGCAAATAAAGCTAGAGAGAAGAGAGTTAAAAACATTGGTGAAAACACTGCAGAGGTATACATGAGAATTAGAGTAATGGTACACTCTTAGAAAAAAAAGGTTCCTAAAGGTTTCTTTGGCTGTCCCCATAGGAGAACCCGTTTTGGTTCCAGGCAAAACCCTTTTCGGTTCCAGATATAACTTTTTTGGGTTCCATGTAGAATCCTCTGGGGAAAAGGTTCTACATGGAACCCAAAAGGGTTCTACCTGGAACTAAAAATTGTTCTTCAAAGGGTTATCCTATGGGGACAGCCGAAGAACCCTTTTATGTTCTAGATAGCACTTTCTTTTCTAAGAGTGTATGGGAAGAGCCATGGTTCACACAGTGCATAGTTGTGGATATTGCCATCCCATATAGGATCAAACATATTGATGTTTTGCCTGTATTTCTCCCAGTGGTCTCTCCTTGCTTACTGCATGACCTGGAAAGTATCCTGCCAAAGGAGCTTTCCCCAGGATGGTGTGGGAGACATTGATCCATTCATAGAATAAATGGGCTTATATCCTTGACAAGTGGTCCTTTAAAATACAGCTCAATTCATCTCTGCAGCCTAGTGACTAGTAGCTTGGTGCGCCTAGTACTGTGCCGTAATATTGTGGTAAGGTGACTGCATGGGGAGAGTGCTTCATAGGTAACAGTGTATTTACATTTTAATCACGTTTGTGCTTCGTAGGTAACAGTGTATTGAAATTTGAATCACATTTTTTATGAATATAGAAGAATAAAGCCGTGTCGCTGTAGGCAAGACCTGTAGGCCTGCTACGGCACAACAGCCATGTCTTCACTGCACATCAGACATGTCTTCACTGCACAACAGACATGTCTTCACTGCACAACAGACATGTCTTCACTGCACAACAGACATGTCTTCACTGCACAACAGACATGTCTTCACTGCACAACAGACATGTCTTCACTGCACAACAGACATGTCTTCACTGCACAACAGACATGTCTTCACTGCACAACAGCCATGTCTTCACTGCACAACAGACATGTCTTCACTGCACAACAGCCATGTCTTCACTGCACAACAGACATGTCTTCACTGCACAACAGACATGTCTTCACTCCACAACAGACATGTCTTCACTGCACAACAGACATGTCTTCACTGCACAACAGACATGTCTTCACTGCACAACAGACATGTCTTCACTGCACAACAGACATGTCTTCACTCCACAACAGACATGTCTTCACTGCACAACAGCCATGTCTTCACTGCACAACAGCCATGTCTTCACTGCACAACAGACATGTCTTCACTGCACAACAGACATGTCTTCACTGCACAACAGACATGTCTTCACTGCACAACAGACATGTCTTCACTGCACAACAGACATGTCTTCACTGCACAGAGATGAACAGAGTGAATAATGAAATAGACGGCCATGTTGTTGTGTATAAGAACTTAAAAGCCCTTCTGATTTGATCAAATCTTTTTCCACTGTTGTTTGCCTGCGTTTTAAATCGGTTTGCCTCCTGGGTCTTGGGCCTATTAAGTATGACTAAGTCATTTTTATCAATACGTCATCATCATCACCTGGAGGTTGTGTTTGTATGTACTTTAATTTCCCCTAAAAGAACTGGCAATCAATGTTTTTATCTTCACAATTACTCCAATTTCCTTATAGTAAATTGTCTGGAGATTGGCCCTCTCCTCTTTGCAGCTTAACGGTAGACTCAGTGAAATGATGTTGCCATGAGCAGCACCGTAGATATTGCAATGAGCGAGATACCAGACGCCGCTCTCACACAGTCACACAC